>NC_044912.1:54279737-54307415 GCF_001633185.2 Quercus lobata | reverse complement strand
AAAAAAAAAAAAAAAAAAACAAAAACAAAAAAAAAAACAAAAAAAGCGTCAATCCGGCAAACCGAAGTAAAATTGTCTTGTCACCACACCCTAGTGACTATAAGTAAATAAAACTAGAATAGGAACAAAAACAGCACAAAGAAAAGAATAGGATAAAATTCTTCAGGCAATAGGGTCTTGCGGTTAGTCTAGCAGAACTGGATCAACATTCACGAGTGACTGAGGTAGGGTTGGGAAGCTGTTGAACTGCACTTTGCATGGTGTTCAGGTCGCTAGTAATTTCCAGGTTAATCAACTCGGCTTGAGAGTCAATCTCCTACACCAACTCCCTTATGCTCTCAGTTTCTTCATCTTCAACATTGGTGGGATTTTGAACTGGAGGAGGAGGCTTAGGATAAGGAACTTGATCATGATTTTTAAGGGGAGAGTCCTTGGGCACACCCACGACCACCAGTGTTGCCATCCAACCCTCACTAAATTCATATCTCCTTGATTGAAACATGACAGGTTCGGTTGAGTTTTCGACATCCTCAAAGCTTGTGTTATACCATTTGTCCTCACTAGCCTCCAAGGCGTTCTTCAGCTCGGCGATTTCCTTATCCTTGATCGAGTTCAATCTTTCAGCACTGGCTAATCAGAGCTCTATCTCCTCTAACATAGTAGCAATCTCTGCCATTTTCTGCTGGGCCAGTGCTTGGGCCCTCTCGACTGCTCTAGCCCGCTCCTCAGCGTTCTCAACTGCCGTGCCTTTCTCCTTCATCGTGGCCTCTGCAACCTCTTTCAAAGCCTTCTCCTTATTCGCCTCCTTCGCCACACCCTTTAGCCGATCTTTTATCATATATGCCAATTGCACAGCCTAGCATGGCTAATAAAAGTGAATATTTAAACACAAAATAAATAAAAAGAAAAGAGAGATATATATAAATAAATAGTAGTAAAGACTAAGCATGACCACAATAGTGTGCCATTGAAGTCTGACCGCTACTGCTTCGTCACTGTCGCGGTCGAAGTAATGCACATCATCCGGCAATTGCAAGGCTTGCCTAAGACTCCAGGCAAGTGGGGTACAAGTAGCCTAATTCCTTTGGCTGGAAGTTGCAGGAAGAGGCTAGTTACCGAGCATAAAATTTGTCTGCCACCCAGCAGCAAGGAGAGCTAAAGAGGAGGCCACATTGGACCCCACTTGTATGAAAGGCCGAGTACTAGTGACTGGCTCTCGGATAGTCACCCCCGTGGCATTGGAGACAGAAGGAGTTCTAGGGGGTATGTCCTCAGGCCTTCTTGGAGCCTGATCGGAATTACAGGGCCTCTTTTGGCTTCCGGGGGGGGGGGGGGGGGGGGGGGAGGAGGAGGAGCTTGTTGCACCACAGGTTGCCTACCAGGTAGGAAAAGGTCGGCAGTCATATTACGGCGTACCACCATGGCGTCACTTGGATCTTTGGCTTCGGCTTCAGCTTCTGAAGAATCAACTGATTCAGCCTTAACTTGCTCGGCAACCCAAACTACAGGGGGTTGCTCAATTGGGATGTGTTCAGCACAGCTGTGGAAGACAATATAGTAGATCCGTCTTTCACTAGTACCAAGGAGCCTACCCTGATCAGCCGGGGACAAAGATCTCGTGCTTCACCTACTGTTAACCCTAGAGGAAAGAAACCTCGGTGTCGGACACCTATGTAGGACAACAGAGGGTTGCCAACGTTTAGGGCTTGTCTGGGGTCCTGATAACTCATGTAAATGGGAGTACACCCTAAAATAAGGTGAGAAGCTCGTAGTTGGCCGTTGTAATGCATGAATATCTTTGACCTTAGTAGATGTTAAGGTCTTGTACATGCATGGCATTGACATCCGGTTTAAATTTTTTTACCTTCTGCATTGCCACAAATAGAAATCATAAATATGTGAACAAATAGTAAAAACAATCACAAATGAGTCATAGAAAATGTGTTTATGGTGAAAGTAAATGTGATATGAAGGGTACTGACCAACATCTTGGGGTGAAGTTGGGCACGTGAGCTCATTGGTGTGCCAATTACCGCTCACCCGCACAAACTCTCAAGTCGAGTTCCTGTTGGAATCGGGGAGGCATAATAATAGCCTCACCCGAGTATCTCTAACTTTGAGATAATATCCCGACGTCGGTTTACCGCACAGACTATACATATTTTATATCATGGTGGTCTAAATGTAGCCCATATAATTGGTTTAATCGACTAACACAGCTTACAACCTAGTAGAAATTTGGTGGAAGCTGGTTGGGCACAGGTTGTAAAACCTAAGCTTTCTAAGTATTAAGGGATCTATGGGGAACCTCACCCCACCCTTTAAAATGGACATTAAAGGGAAAAATACCATTTAAGGACGCTGCTCAAGGGCGATACTATCTTCATGACATTATGTGGCAAACCTAGCCCTAAAATTGGCTAAGGCAGCCTCGATTCTACGAAGATGACAGAAACCCATTTTTAAAGCTAGAATGAAAAAGGAAACTAAACAAAGGAAAGGAGTAAACAAGAGAGGAACTTACTGTGGGTTCTAGGAAATGATCTCTCGGTGGGAAGATATATGCTCGGTAGGAGGAGAATATATGCTCAAGAAGGAGGAATTTAGGAGGATGAAGAAATGGAAAGATAGTTTGAAGGGAAGAAGGTTATTATTTGTAGGGGAGAAGCATTTAATGAGGAGAAAGGCGGGAAAACCTTTTTGAATTACCTTTTGTAACTGTGACACTTGTGGCCTCGATTCACGAATCCTCAAGTTATGATTACTGTCGGATGTGATAGACTGTCATGATTTTTTTTTTTTTCCCAAAAAAATTAATCGTGGTCTCATCCTCTGTTAATGACTGACGATTCGCATCCCCAAGGAACTATTCGTAAAAGTGACGTAAGTCCTTGATTCGTCCTTGGCCGCGGGGCATGAATCAAAGGGGGGTTATTGTAGGACATACGGTGAGAAGTCCATTTCCATTGGGCTCAAGTTAAGATAGGCCCATGAACAGTACCACCCCTGGGCCTATCTCATCATGATCGGCCCAAAAACATTAGCCCACTGCTTGTGATCATGATATCTAGATACACCTTAGGGACTTCATGATCGGTTAGTGGGCCGATGATGTTCGGTTATACCTAGGCAGAAGGGAGTGCCTTGGGAGATTGCACTTCCAACCAAGTTTCGGTGGCCAGCACTAGTTCCAATGTGCCAACTCCCATTCCTAATGAATCATATTCCTTGTCAAGAATAATTAACTTGGGCCCCACCCATATGAGCAGAATCAGAAAGTAATCATAGTTCCACTGCTAACCTCACACTATAAATAGTAGAAGGTACAATGAAGGAGGGGTTAGACAATTGAGAGTAAAATCGAGAGAACAACTGAGCACGCAACAAAGTTGGGAGAGGGAAGATGAGAAGTTGGTTTCTAAGTGAATTTTTTCCTTAAGCTCGCCCAAGAATTGCCCATAGTAGAATACCCAATACCCACTGTACAAGTAGATTGTGAGCCCAAACACTAAGTCTAATTAGTTGAGGGATTTCGGACACGCACAATAATAATTACTTTATAACATATATAAAGTACAATTAAAAACAAACTCAATTTACACACATTTATTCTTGGAATTTGCCAACCATCATTTGACCTGGCACCAATAAGAAGAAGAAAAAATTAAAAAGAAAAGAACCTAAAACAATCAAAGGAAGTAATGAAGGAGGAAGCCACAGCATTCTGATTCATACAACCACATTATTCCCACTTGATCAAATGCCCCTGTCTCTTTCTTTTAGTGGACCTAACAAATTTGGCCAGAAGAAGTATAATAATATCAATAACATCAACCCAAAAAAAAAAAAAAAAAAAAAAAATCACACATACAGCATAAAGGTAAAATTTACAAAAAGAAGAGGAAAAAAAGAAGAAGGGAAGATATCGACACGTTTCATTTATTGGACTACGTTTCATTTATTGGACTATTCTTTTGATCACGAATTATATTTCATGGAATTTTTAAAAAAAATATAGAGAAATTCTGATAATTTCTTCTTTTGTGGGTAGAGAACATTTTCTTGTGAATTAGCAACTCTTGTCTTAATTAACGTGGATTTCAGTTAGCTCAACTGGTAAATTTTCTGGTAGTTGAACAAGAGATCTAAATAAATTTTAATGTGTGATTTCAATTAAGAACTAAATAAATAAATAAAATAAATCATAGGTCAATCTGGATGTTATTGGCTTATTGCAAGTCCATTTTTAATGAAATAAAAGAGAATGATATAGTAGGAATCATTCTTCATCTATAATTTTGAAGATGAAAATGTGTGAGACAGAGGATTTAACAAACGAATTTACTTATATTTTTAACTAAAAAAAATCCATAATAATTACAAAAGGAATCAAAACAGATCAAGCTCGTCAAAGTTGAGAATTTCCAATTTGACTAGTTTTAACTGAACCTTTTTGATCATTTTTTATTCTCCCGATTTTTAATATGGACCAGATCAATCTAAGCTCCAATTCATAGTTAAACCGATCAATAAGATTAGTAATTGATCGTACTAATCTTCTTGTAATTGATCGCACTTATTTTCTTTATTCATTAATTAAAAAAAAAAAAAAAAAAAAAAAAAAGAAACCCATAAAAGAATTGGTTCCAATTTGTACATGAATGTCATGAACTGTAGGATTGATATTGGGTCGGGTCGGGTCGGGTTTACTGTGACCCGAAACCCAACTCGATAAAAATCGGGTTTGGATGTTTGAAACCCGACCCGACCCAAAAAATCGAGTCTGAAATCAAGTCAGTTTTCCGGGTCTCAGGTTGGAATTTTTTTTTTTTTTTTTTTTTTTTTTTTTTTTTTTTTTTCGACTGCTTGTTTTCCATAAGCCTTTATACTAAGAGTTCGTTTGGATAGAGCTGAAAACTGAAAACTGAAACTGAAAAACACTGTAGCAAAATAATTTTTAAATGTGTGAATAGTACTATGGGACCCATTTTTAATGAAAAAGTTGCTGAAAAATGATGTTTGTGAGTCCATAAACAGTATATGGACACACTGTTCCAAGGGGGAAAAGTCAAAAGTTCCGGCTTTTGAAAAAAAAAAAAAAAAAAGTTACAAAAACGCAAACGTGCGTCTGGGAAGCGCGTGGAGAAGGTAGCTGAAAGAGCGCTTCCCCGAGAGACATGGTTCGAAAGGGTGCATCCCATGTCTTTCTTGGTTGGAAAACCCCAACCGGCCATTTTCGTCTTCCTTCATTGGGAGAGCAAGAACAAGTCTCCCCTTTTTTTGTGGGGGAGCAGATTCAGGTTTCTTACCTATATTCTTTTTTGCAATAATAATCTCTCGTTAAAAAAAAAATTCCAATATCAAATCATTTAAAAAAAAATCATCCTATTTAACTATTTGAATCTGCTATTAACAGTAGAAAATAAAAGCTAAAATCTCCTTAGCAAGCCGCATTTATAACTATTAAATGAATATACAAAATAAAAACACAAAATTGCATGGTCCATCTCCAATTACCCATCAAGGAAATTGCAGAGTGACTTAACACATTCCTCAATAGTGTTAAGTCAAATCCTCAATAGTTCCCAGTATTCTCTCATATGCAACTTTCAACAGAACCAACAATAGCACTCCCACCAAAGAAAGAACTAGTCAGCCTTGTTTTCACTGTTTATAAGATCCAATACCCAACAAATCCCAGATAAAGCATTGAAAAACTCTATGTACAACTTCATTAACTCAACTTTTGACCAAACAATTAATGTGCAAATCGCATCACCTAAATTAAAGAATGAAAAACTTGCTAAGATATCTCCAGATCATTGAACATTAGAATTACAAGCTAAAGTAATTACAAAAGAGCTTCCATTTCCAAACTCTAAGTGAAAGTTGCTCCAATATTTTCCACCTACAGCACCAAGGGGGAAAAATCAATAATAAACAAGTCATTTAACAAAAGTCAAATTTCTAAGATATACTCATATCCCATATCAATCCTAAGACAAATGTGGAACTATATTTCTTGCTTCTACATCAATCCTACGCATATCAAAGCAATGAAGTTACCTGGGCTACAAAACCAGTATCCAGCATCCAATCCGTTGGTATCTGAAAAACTTTATATCTCTTTGTTGCAGATTCTCTAATTCGTGAGAGATTGTACAAACCATGCTCTAACCTGTAATAACCATATTTGTGGCAAAATTAGTGAACATAAGATATACTAAAAAATTAAAGCACAACACAATAGAATCTAATATGTATTTTCTTTAATGATATAAATGGTAATGTGCAAAAGTGCAAGACTACAGAAATTTGCATACTTTTCGAGCAGAGCTTGCATTTTCTTGAGAGCAGGTCCACAGTGCTGGCGGGCATCATCATGAAAGGTTGAAGCCTCGGATTCGAGCTTCTTGAGATCACAATACCCGAATGCTGCCTCGTGCAGTGCATCCGCTTTCTGCTCTGGCCAATTGAAGTGTTTCAGCACTGCTCTTTCATCCACCTGAAAAGAATACAAAACATGCATTTAGGCCTCGCTCAGTACAACATTTTACCGCTCCATGTTGACCTGTTCAAGAATCATTAAAAAACTCATTTCCGAAAAGACGATGGCCTATTGTTTCCTAACTATAATTGGTACTAACACCTTTAATCAAAGAAACGACAACAATGAATGTCATAGTCTATACTATATACACTAAGCATCTATGCATAATAAGACCTAATCAGAGGCTAAGACACAACCGACCTACTATATTAAATGCATGAGCTTCACAACAACACTGGCATGATGAGAAAATAGCTATATATAGAGTTTCTCTTATATGTAGGTAGATATGATCATACTTGATTATTTAAAACAAGCTCAAAATCAGAGAATAGAAGGTATTTCTTTTGAAAAAAGAAAACTGGTCTTCAAGAGAGTTATGCAACCAAAAATGATGACACCAATGCTAAGTCAGACAATTAAGCAAACAAAAACGACTATCATTGTTTTACCTATTATTGTTCTGTGTTGGATCAATCACATAGACTTGAATGCAACTACAGATACTTCCTTTTCATTTTCTTAATTTATAGTTTCATTTTCTTCCTTTTCAGTGCAAAAAAGAACCCAGCTCTGCTTTCTATATTCTTTTCCACATTCTCATATTGTCGACAACATACAAAAACCCCCCATTGATTATAAACATATAAACACCGAAAATTAGACAATGCTAAGAAAAATAACACAATAAAACAACATAACATCAGAAAACACAAAACCCCACCAACCCATCATATCCAAAGTAGTTCTTTTTCATCAATATGAAAAGGGTTGTTCCTAAAAGATGTAAGAACTCCCAAAATCAGAGACTAAGACAAGGAAATTAAGAAGAAAAAAAAACCCAACAAAGAGAAGGATGAGTGGATGACTTACACTGTTACACACGTAGAGAGAACTTAGTGAGAGAGGCAGAGGAGCACAGCTCTTTAGTTAAAAACCTGAAGAAAAAAAAAATCGAAATGGGTCCTTAAAAAAACGATTCAAGCCAAACCCACATCACAAAACGCAAGAAAATCAAACCCAAACAGGATATTCACATAGAAAAAAAGCCCAAAATCTGAAAGTATTAAAAACCCAACTAAATTAACAAGATACTAGGAGTGAATATCCACCAATCCTACGTTTGGTTGCCGAGAAAATGTGGGGAACGAACCTAAAAAGTTTAAATTTTGAGTTCAACCCACGAAAAATAACACCACTAACAACACCCCAAACGTGAGAAAAATATGAAAACCCGAATGTAGCAATACCCACAGTTTTCTCAGAAACCAATCAAAGAGCAAACACACAGAGATGATAAATCTAACTGGACTGATTTTGATAATCAATTCAAAAACCCACAAAGAATTTCGGCTCTATTTACAGTTTGTACATAAAGCAATATATTCAACTTACACAGAGACGGAGAGCTGAGGGAGGTAGCTGAGGCTTGAGGGAGCGGAGAGAGACAGAGAGTAGGGTTTTTTTCAAAAGAAAAAATCGGGTTCAAAGCCTTCATACTACTATTTTTATATGACCCGACGCCCGACCCGATACCGACCCGAACCCGAAAATAAGACCCGAAACCCGACTTGAATATCCTCAGACCCGTCCAAAACCTCTCTGGTCAGGTCGGGTCGGTCGGGTTTTCAGGTGGGCCGGGTCCATTGCTCACTCCTAATGAACTGCAGAAGAATGAATATTCAATTAACTCATCCAATAAGTTGATCCCTATGCAACCTTTAGCTACGAAGTATATATATACAATATACTGTATATCATAGGGAGAGAATAATTGGAGTAAGTAGTAGGACTTAATGCTCCATGGCTCCACCTACGCAACACTGTGACTACCACCCCAATGTTTCCACCCCCTCACAAGACACGCTTCATGTTATCTCACCTCCAACTCTTTATCCACTTCATCAATTACACCTAATCTCCAATGCCAACTGAGAATGTCAACAAGGCAACAACTCTGTTGGCATTTTGGATTGGATTGAATTTTGTTAGAATTTATAACAAATTATTTGTCATGTGTAAGTGTCTTCCTTTTTTTTTTTTTAGGTATACAAGTAATAAGACAACAGTATAATGGGATTAAAATTTGTTGGGCTTATACACTAAGAGCATTCACAGCTGGGCTTGCAAATGCCAATTGTAAGCATATTTTAGCATTCAGGCCCAATTTGTCTCAATAGTCAGAAGGCTAAACATGGAAAAATGTAATTTTTTTTGGCATAGTGCTACTATACCATCATTTAGAGCATCCCCAGCCGGCCTTGGAAACGTCAAATGTAAGCAGCATTTGGCATTTAGGCCTAAAATATGCTCAATAGCTGGAAGGCTAAAAGTGGGAAAGTGCAAATTTTTTTGGCATAGTGCTACAGTGTCATCTTACATGTAAAATGGCACTATAACACTATGCCAAAAATAATATTAATATTTTATTCATACTTTTCTCTCTCATCTCTCATCTCTCATCTCTCTTTCTCTCTCTTTCTGTCTTTCACTCCCTTTCCTCTCTTTCTCCCTCTTCTCTATCACACTTTCTCAGATACTACATGGCGTTGAGCATCATGCACCAAGTCGGAGCTCACACCGGATCGGAGCTCACACTTTCTCTATCACACTTTCTCATATATGAACTCAGTTGAGACAACTGGGACGGTGAGTGCAGTCGTTTGTGTCGAAATCTCCGGTGTCGAGTCTCCGATGCAAGGTCCAAAAACCAAACGTGGATTTCGGTCTGTCGCTGCCGTTGAGTCTGTGCAGATCACCGATGCTTGGAGCGACACGAGCCAATCTCTTAGTGGTGTGCAGAGCCTTCGCGATGGAGCCAATCTCTCCGTGGCGTGCTGTGGGTGCTGATTGGGTTTGTTTAGATCAGCAAGTGGCTGATGTGGTAGTTTTGCTGTGGGGCTTATGGTGTGGTTTTGCCGTGGGGGTTACGGTGGTTGTGATGTTTTAGACCCAAAGAGACCTTGCTGGGGGTTTTTTTTTTTTTTTTTTCCTGTTCTGTTCTTGTGCCAGAGGTTGAGGGAGAGAGACGAAATGGAAGAGAGAGAGAGAGAGAGAGAGAGAGTAAAAAAAGAATAAAATAGAATATTTAAATAAAATGGGAAAAAAAATAGAATTTTGGGATGTTGGGTGTGTTGTAAAATGGTATGGTATAATTGATAAAGTAGCTTTTTGGAATGGTAAAATGGGATGAGATAACATTTCTGGATGCTGATGCTCTAAATGTATGATGGTACTGTAGCACTATGCCAAAACAAAATAATAATATTTTAATCCCTTTTATTCTTTCTCTCTCCTTTCTATGTTATATTCTTTCTTTCTCAATTTGTCTCTGACTTCTCTCATCTCCCTCTCTCTGTCTTTGGGGAAGGTGTTGGAGCTTTGGAGCAGTTTCGTTGTTGTTGCGGCGGCGATGAAGGAGAGTTTTGTGGAGACAATTACGGAGGCGTGATCATCATGGTTAAGGGGTTGAGGATTGCTAATCAGATTTTGGTGGGTTTGCTTGGTGGGTCTGGGGCTGAGGATTGTGGTGGATCGGCGTGATGGGCTGTGGGTTTCTGGCGGTGGAGATTGGTGAGTTCTTGTGGGTTTTAGGCGATGAAGATTGGTGCATTCTTGTGGGTTTCTGACGGTGGAGATCAGTTGGGTTTCTGGGTTTCTAGATCGGTGTGTTGTGGTGGTGGGTTGTGGGTGATGGGTTTTGGCGCGGATTGGCATGGTGGTGTTGGAAGAGGGTGATGGGTTTTGGCAGTGGGTATGGGTGGTTTTGGGTTTGCTTGCTAATGGGTTGGGTTTTCTTGCCGTGGGTGATGGGTTTGCTTACTGTGGGTGGTGTTGGGTTTGCTTCTTTTTCTTTTTTCTTTTTTTTGGTGATTGTGGGTTTGATGAGTGTGGGTGTGGTTGGGTTTGTGATTGATGGTAGTGGTTTTAATGGTTGTTGATTGCTTTCTAATTTGTTGTGGTTGTTTAGATGTTAAATTTAGCTGCTTGAAAGTTTAGTTTTTAGGCAATGATGTGGTGTTTCAGTTTGGTAGCTTTTTTGGGTTTGTTCATGGTGGGGGTGGCGGGAGTAGGTGGTTGCAGTGGCAGGGGAAGAGAGATGGGAGAGAATAGAAATGGATTTGGGATATATTATTTTAATATATTGTATGGGAAAATAAAAGTTGAGATGTTGGGTGTGTTATAAAATGATATGATATAATTGATAAAGTAGCTTTTTGGGATAGTAAAATATAATAGGATGACATTTCTGGTTGTGAATGCTCTAACGACCCTCCTTGTAATTCAAGGTGGAGGATGAAAGACCAACATGAATTGGGAAATAAGAACATCCTTAGGATGTAACATGGTAATAATGTTTGCAAGTTGATGTTGACAAGATGACAATTAATCTCAATGTGCCATTTGTGAATTTCATAACTTAATTGTGTAGATTTGATCGTGAATTTCATATCTTAATTGTGTAGATTTTATCGGTTCATAAGTGATACAAGGAGTTCCAATTGTTATACTAATCTAGTTCTTTTGGAGTATAATGCAAGTGTGACTAGCACTTTTCATATATCCTTTTAAAGTTGGAATTTAAATATTACGATTTTATAAATAAACACATAATCAAATTACTCATCTTGTGAACTTAGCATTACTGCTAATAATTTTCTGCTTAATATTCATTAGATTGCTATTATCAAACGTAGGCTTTATAACAAAACTAACACAGTAATATTATTCAAAACCAACAACTAATACTCATCCAAATCTAATAAGACTTCTAATTAGTTAAGGTTGTTGCTGCCATCTTCAACTTATCCCAAGCAATTTCATGTCATCCGTAACAATATTTTACCCAATTTATATTTTCAAGCCGTCAAATTCTTCAACTAATTCCAACACTGTCAAATTCTTCAAGCAATTCTCATCTTTGCCTGGAGAGATGATGCAAATGCATCCCCACGAAGTTTCACAAAATATCAATTCTCAGTTACACTAACAACATAATCTGTACCAGCCATAACATTAGTGTTTAAAAATTTTCTCTATAAGTCAAAGCCACCTAAGGAGACGTGGTGGGAAAACAGGGATATGTAAGCAGCAGAGAAAAGAAGTCATCCAATATTTCAGAAAAAATATTCACATCTGCCCACAAGGGAGAGAGAGAAGAGATGAAGTTATGTTTGATAACAGTTTTTGTTTTCTATTTTCAAAAACTTGTTTTTGGGTATATAAAGAAAAAACAATTTTCTTGTATTTTTGAAATCAAAAACATGTTTGGTTAGTAGAAATTAAAAAGATAGTTTTTTGAAGAAAAAAAATAGAAAATATTAAAATATGTTGTTACTAGGATTTGAACCCCAATGCAAACTTATTAAATGAGACAGATTCATTTAATTAAATGTATGTTTTCATTGACTTTTGAAAATTAAAAACTGAAAACAGTCTTTTGCATGTTTTCAGTTTCTTTCACAAATTAAATTTTGAGAACAATTTTTGTTCTTTGTCCATTTTGAGTTGCCAAATAAGTTTTTTAGTTTCAAAAATAGAAAATTATTTTAAAAACAAAAAAATAAAGGAAAAAAACAGTTACCAAACATACTCTTACTTTGCTGTTAATAAAGTCTGGTAAAAACATACATAATCTTATGATCACATTTATGGCTGCTTTGCTATACCTATTCTTGTCTTCACAACAGAAATTAAAGCTAAAAAAAAATTCAGTGTTATTTTACAAGTCCTTGGATGCACCAGGTTGACTTCACATTCATTTCTTATATACTAAACTTAGCCCTATGATCCTAAGAATGCATCAACCTTAGCATTATTCCCTCTTGACAGAAACTTCATACAAATTGGTGGCTTAACCCCAGCCAGAGCAAGGATAGAAGCAGGCAAAGTCCATATCCCATCCCCACATATCAAACCAGAGGCTACCGCAGGTGCTAAAGCATCTGCCTTGGCCTTGTTTATTTTTTCCCACACAAACAATATTAAGCTTCCAAGACACATATCAATGGCAAAATATGATCCTATATAGAAAGGTATTGCCATTGCCATTGGAAGTGGAATGAACCGTCCCCACTTTTTACCCACCAAATCTTTAGTCAAATTGATCAGAATGGCTGCACCAAAGAACACATAACAGAGTATAAGGCAATTCTTTGGCAGACTTGAGAAGCCCTTTACCCCCAACAAAACCATGTTGCGGTACACAACAGCATAAGGAGCAGGGTATTGACTCTTAGGTTGCCCAAGGTCATCAAAGGCCTTGTAAAATAGCCAAAACACACAAGGGGAAATCACACAGCCCATTGCTGTGCCGATTATTTGGCTCACAAACATAGAACGGGGTGAAGCCAGTGTCAAGTAGCCAGTCTTGAAATCCTGCATTAAGTCAGAGGCTGTCGAGACAATGTTCATCATTACTCCACAAGCTGCCAGGCCTGCAAGAACTCCACCATGTGCAGCACCCGCCCATGCTCCAATAATAAAGATGGCAAGCTTTCCGTATGTGGATGCAAGGGACCAATCAGTGAGCCCACAACCATATGCATTACAGAAAGCCAATGTGGGTGCGAATATGTAGATGACCTATATGTAATACCATTTGAGTTGGTGAAAGATATGTGGAAGAGTGGCCATAGAGATGGCAGCAATAGCAACATAGCCTCCAACGGCAAACATTATTGGAATTTGATCTTTGAGAAAGAGTTGGGTCCGTCGCTTGTCATCATATGAGAGTTGAGACTGAGAGCTCACATCAGAAGAATGGTCTGCAACAGGGAGTTCAGAGCTCAAATCTTTGTACCGGAGCTGATGAAACAAACCTAAGAGGGTTCGACTTAGAACCTTGAGGAAGTTATATAGACCATCTCCCAGGATCATGGCTATGGCAATAAATACCTGTATAAAGCTATAATAAATTAATTTTTTTAATAAATAAAAAGCCTTCATGAAATTGTCTCTTTGAGTGGGAATTTACCCTGTAACCTTGAATACCACTAAGGCTGCCTGAGCCGAGGTCTGCACGATACCAGTCACCTTGTCTATCTTCTATGAGGGGCCACATCAGACCCCAGGAAACAATCCCTCCAAGCAGAACTGATATATTTATAATATAGGGGCAAATCATTCCTACACCAACATATGTTGCTGAGAAATCAAAATAAAATCTGCAGGTAATCACGAATTAGTATTAGCCAAAACATTCATAAAGAATAGGGCTTAGTTGAAGCAAAAAGCCTACTAATGCAATTTATTCTTTACATAAAGTAAAATGAACTTCTTATTAAAAGGAAAGTGGAGGGTAGCTATTGATTTACCTGTTATCAAATGCTTTAAGCCCTAATGAAGGAAAACTTGTAAACCCACAATTATCTCCAGCAGTATAGAACCATTGAAAGAAACCCCATAAAAAGCTGAAGGTGAAAATTTTGCCCAACTCTCTCACTTGTTTCCTGGAAAAGTAGAATCACCGAAGAAAGATATTGTAAATTTTCATTTCGCATTTAACTAGAAGCCATTAAGTGCCACACTGCCTTACTTTGCTAGCTTGGCTCCTTGAGGTGTGTGGAAGCTGTTGATAAGATGAGCAGTTGCAGTACCACTTGGATACGTCAGTTTGAAGTCTATTATCATAATCTGACACCAACCGTAATCCACATCATTGGAGAAAAATAAGCACTATGACAAAGTTTACTTGTGTTCAATGAACTTATTTCCAAAGTTGTTTTTCTTTTCTTTTCTTTTTTCCCCATCAATGAAAAGTGTATATTCACTGAAAATGCACAAATATTCTGTTTACCTTTCGAAGAGGCACCACTGAGAAGAGTCCAAGAAAGCTAACTATAAAGAGAAAGCCGATGATCCATCCCAAAGATAGTTTTTTGACATCAAGTGTATCTGTTGATTGTTTGGCTATACGTTCAGTCATTGCAAAGAGGTAGCTTCCAAAACCTCCTGTCAGTACATATCAATCAAAAGATAGAATTTTCAGTCTACCAGTAAGAGTCAAGTTTGAGAAAAATGTTATTGATTCTAAATTATACTAAATAATTTTTGTTTGTCGTATATATTTGGTCATATTTTCATCATGAATCATGTTTAGAAACTTGACACAACAAAACTTGGAGTTTTGGTGCAACACTCCACTTTCCAGATGATATTTGGACAAGTTAAACATATCTTTGTACAAGAAAAAAAATAGAAGGAAAAATTAAATCTCATATATATTTAAGGAATCACCATATATTACATAGGTTATTGACACAGCATTTATTTTTGGATAAACGGTACCCAAGTTGAAAGTATTAGGACTTAAAAAATTGGAGTACCTATGTTGATTATGGACACAAGATCAGAGAACTCTAATGCAATGATAGAAAAAGGAGCCACCAGTTGCCACAGAAAAACAACTAAGCTTAGGCTTTATTAAATTTATGCTGAGATGTGTACTAAACTACTAAATAATGCAGGTCTGTGAGATACAAAAAAAAAGCTCAATTTTGTCGAGTCTGTTCAAATGAAACTTGCAAGGGCAAGTGGGGATTTGATTAAAGGTGTAAACCACTATTTTAAAAATTCAACCAAGCTGAAACATCCCAATGATATATTTAACTAGCCTCATTTACACCCTCACTTTCACTGAAGTTAAAATTTCAGCTCTTTGTATATTATAAAAATAATTTTGATTAGCGCAGGATATATTTTACATGTTAAGACTAAAAAAAAAAAAAAGCACATCTTAATGTGGAAATTTAAAATGCAAATGGGGAAAAAAGTGTATTAGAATGAACTATTTGTCATGAAAGAGTGATATATGGTTCTTACACAGCTCTTCAACTATAAAAGAGCAATATGTTTGTACTTCCCCGGAGTAATTTTTGAGGGTGATTCAAAAAATTTTGTTAGTCTTTTTTATTTTAGGAGGTACACACTCCAACTGGAAAGTGCAAGGTGTAATTTAGGATATAATCAATCTCTCACATTCTTTTGAATCTTGTATTTTGTTTGGGTCCCCAGGGATGTATCGGCTCACGCGTTGTGTAAGTGGGAAGCAACAAACTCTTTTGCTGGCTTTGTTGTGAACCCCTCCCGGGCTCCCAGATTTTGGAAAGCTTTGCGTATGGATTCCCCCCTGTATTACTTTGTTTTGTTTTCTAATACAATTCAGTTATTTTACCCCAAAAAAAAAAAGAGAGTAGCAAATAACTTCTGCCTGTCTCTCAAAACCACAAATACAAGATCATGGTCAGTGGGAAACAAGATGAGGACTAAAATGGCCTATGGATAACAATGATCCTTTTAAGAATATGTGCAAAGGAAGATTACATGCTTTTTCCTACTTAAATTTTTTTTCTCCCCTCATTTTATCATAGTTTTTCCATATGCTCTTCTTATTTTATTTATTTGTTTGTTTATGGGTGAACTGGAATCTTTCTTCTAAGTTACAAAACAATTTAGTTTTTTGTGCATGATTTGGAGGTAAGATTATCGAAGCATGTGCCATTTCACTGTCCACATGCATCATCCTATGAAAAGAGACAAGATAAAACCGGACAATTATGGAGCTTATTAAAAAAAAAAAAGGACTTTCATGCCACTTGTTCTATATAATACTATACTATGTGGGTAGCACATTACATAAGATAAAACTTTCCGTTGCTTTCCTTTTAACAAAACTAATAGAAAAACATTGGCACACTTCAATATTTATTACTATGATGGGTGGAACTTTTTTTTTCCCCTTCATCAAAATTAATAGAGATATTTTGGCTGGGATGGACCACAATATTCACCCTTTCTATTTTTTTTTTTATTTTTTTTTTATATGAGATAATAAGATTTAAAACTATGAGGTTTGCTCTATGGAAACTAATTAGACGCACTAAAATATTCTCTTTTAGGAGTGGAAATGGAAAGGTTTAATGATATGCGTTTGTTTTTCCTAGGAATCATCAATTTTATTTATTTATTTTTTAAATTAGCAGCCGATTTTTTTGACTCCTTAATTATATAAAATCAAAATATGTCCAAAAATCAGTGATATGTGAGGCTCCAATGCCGTCCAGCGATTCCTGATACTGATAAGCATGATAGAGTCTGCCTAAAAGTGACAGGCAAAAAATCTTTGACTTATAAAAAGGAAGATAGTTGTATTTTCAATCTATGTTGATAATTCTCAAACACTTGCTTAGAATTTAGATGACAAGATTGACTCTTTGGCAATTGGCGGTCACTATGACTAACAAAGTAAAAGTCAGATTTATGCTTAGCATATAGATATGTCATAATTAAAAACGAAAAAATAACAATAAATGGGGAAGAAGAAGAATATAATCTGATTCAAGGATTTTAGTCATAGATCAAGTGTGCAATAAATTCGTTAATTCAATGGTTTTGCCCACACATATTCTCAAAACCCTTCGTTACTTAAAATCCAATGAACAAATTAAAATTCCTACCCTACTCTATATTTTTTCTTTCTTAATGACTAATTTTCGACTAAAACCAGTAAAGTGTCAGTTTTAGTGGAAGAGGCATTGCCATCACACAAAAACCCGACTTCTAACTAATCCATTTAATTTATGTCAGAAATAATATCAAAACAAGAAAGTAGAGTAGTTGTGAAGGGTAAAAGAAAAGAAAGCATACCACTATAGGCGATTCCGGAGGAGGCAACAACACAGGTCTGGATAACAGTGTTTTCTTGCCTTGTAAAGGGCTGTCTCAAAAGGCCAGACTTGTGAAGTAACTTGGTCCAAGTCTTGACGAAGAAGAAGCCCAAGAGTCCAGCAGAGACATTGAGAGAAGGTATAATACCTGTGGTGAGATTGAGTTTCATGACTATGATGCTGAACAGTATGCTCAACGCAAAGCTCACCGCAAAGGCTCTCACTGTCAGCTGCTTTCTCCATGATGGAACTTCTTGGTTCTCAAATATCCTCTCCACTGACAACTCTTCTTCTTTCAGCTGCTTCTTCTTCTCCCCCTCCTCCTGGTTGTGATTTTCTGGATCAACACCATTCTCCTCCCTCTCATTTTTACCCATAACTTCTTTTTCCTTTATATAAAGAGAGAGTATGGGTTGGAATCTCAACTCTCAAGTATGTGAATGAATCTAAAATAAAGCTGGTGGTGGTGCTTTATAATGGAATTATTTCACTAGGAACTTTTAGAGACCAACAATTGAGGTTGTTGTTCTTATCAAGATTCTTATCAAGATCACGAGCGTGAAGGAAAAGTTGGCATTTATGGGGACGAGCTATGCTACAGCAACATAAAGCAGCACAATTTGTATCACAACTTGCCCATACGGCGAGTTGTGAGTCAGTAGAGAAGTGATAATGAGTCTATGTAAGGTCACTTTTCTACTACTCACAATTTGCCCAAGTGACGAATCGTGGTACAAATTGTTACACTTTACGTGGCATTAGCATAATATTTATGAAAACAAGGTATGGACCAGTTATCCAGGAAAAATGGTGTCACTAGACTGTTTCGGAGTATGAACACGAGGTAGGTGTCCAAGTAAAGTCTAGGAGTATGAACACGAGGTAGTGTCCAAGTGAGACTGACGGCCGTCGGCTAATGCAAGTTGTGTGTTGGGACCGGATTGATTTGAACACTTGTCTATAAAACCAATACAAACATTGTCCCATTTTTTTTGGATTTCTATATCACATTTTGGCATGTAGTCGCTAACTCGTTGGGTGTACGGAATAATTAAATTTAAAATTATATATATTTTAAAAAATAAATAGTCTTACATGAAAAAACTATTAATTAAAAAAATTATTTTATAATTTAAAATAGTTTTCAATAAGTATTATTACTATTGTATAGGTATCAACCTAGTAGGATGTATATTTTAAATAAATAAATAAATAAATAAATAACCATAATGGTGAGAGGTGGCTACTTTTGTTTTATCATTTATTCAAAAAAAAGAAAAAGAATTTGATAGGATATGAACAAATAAATTGTAGTAGAATTTGAATAGTTTCTCATATAGGTGTCAATTAAGTAGGATGTATATTTTAAATAAACAAAAAATACTGTAATGGTGGGCGGTGGCTGCTACTTAGAAATTATAGGAAAAGAAGATAAGACTAAAAAAAAAATTATAAAATACAGTTTTGTCAAAAAATTATAAAATGATAATGATGTGGCAAGTTCTGGAAAGGTCAACAAAAAGTCAAAAGTTTCAGTTTTATATATATATATATATATATATATATATATATATATTATTCGAATAGAAAGAAAGCAAATTTGAAATAAATAATTGTTTTTTTTTTTTTTTTTTTTTTTTTTTGGAGGTGAAGTTTGTAAATAAAACAAACCAAAGGTTTATGGGTTACCTATGCATAGAAGAAGAATCAACCATACGAAAACTTTCTTCTCAAAAAAGAAAAAAACTATACAAAAACTTTGTTAGTTAGAAATTATACATGTTTAACATCTTATAAAATTTCAAAAAAAAGAAAAATCAAATATTTGGGATATCATAATTGATGAAGCATAAAATAAAAGAAAATACTATGTTCATAACATTTTTACAATAACTTCACAACAAATCCTAAGTTGCGGGTTATTATTGATTGTTATGAATAAATAAAAAAATAATTTAAGTTGTAGATTTAAATTATAACTAATAATAACTTACTACCTATAATGTATTGAAAAAATGTCGTGAAAATGTTGTGGCCGTTAAATTTCTCTAATAAAACACAAAAAGTGAGATAGAAGATTTGTGTTCACCTATAAACTATCCAAGCGTACTCTAGTTTTCCAGATCCAAATAAAAAAAATTCTTTTTTAATCATAGTTATTATTGGATTATTAAAAAAAAAATTAGACCAAAATATCATTTTAATCCATATATTTTGATGTCACATTTAATTTTGTCCTAACATTTTTTATAGCAGTTAATTTAGTCTATATTATTTTCAATTTGCAATCAATTTGAACTATACCATTAATTCATTAATGAAAAATGCCTATGTAGGCAAACGATTTGCACAGCTAATATACTTGAAACTTATACAACTGTTAAAATAATAATTACCAAATTATTTTACATTTTAAAAATGTCATGTTAGTGTCTAAATAAAGAAAAATATTTCTCAATTAGAAAAAAGAATCTTAAAAAAATCCGTTTTAATATCTCAATTTCGGTTCCAACATTTAAAATTTTTTTTTTTTTTTTACCTTTTAGTTTCTTAGCTACCAAACGCATCTAAATCTATCGTTCTCTTCCCAAACCCGCGACTCGGAGAACAAGCAGCTGGTTAAATGAACAGTAAATGAAAGAAAAATTCACAAGAAATATTTTTGAGGTAGTGAAGGAAGGGCGAAATTTGGATATAAATCCATTAACAACCTTTTTTTTTTTTTGGTAATTCATTTGAATTTTCATATTTCCAAAACTCAAAATACAGAAAATTTTCAGATATGCAATTAATTTTATCACATTTCCCAAAGCCACAACAGCCACTTTTTTTTTTTTTTTGGTAATTCATTTGAATTTTCATATTTCCAAAACTCAAAATACAGAAAATTTTCAGATATGCAATTAATTTTATCACATTTCCCAAAGCCACAACAGCCACTGTTCAGCGTTTCTCGGACGTGGCAGATTTCGATTGGGTCCTCTTTGAGGATTGAGTACGGGTTTTGGTCTTGGTTTTAGAGACCGGTGATGGTAGAAGAGAAAGTGAGTTATACACCGTAGACGTTGGTGGTGCTAAAGTTAAACATGATGGAGAAATTGAAAGTTAAAAATTGAGAAATCAAAGTAATTTCTTTAAAATTGATTAAAAAGAACTTTGTTTTTATTTATTTTTAATTGTTGATATGAATTTTTTAAATGTCAAATAAATTTATTATTATTATTTTACTAACCATGTAAGCTTTTTTTTTTTTTTTTTTTTTTTTGGGAGAAATAAACACATACAAGAGAGATGGAAAGACGTTTTAATACAAAAATGCATCACAACTCTATGCAAAAGTTATTGTAACTTTTAAGAGAGGGTGGGGCAAGTTATGTAAATTTGAGAGATGAGTTTTTTTAATAATAATAATAATATATATATATATATATATGTATATATATTTTTGATACAAGATAGAATTCTATTCTAATCTAATCTAAGTGTATATGTATGTGAAGCTCCCTCCTAGAGACTTGAACTCCGGTTCTTACCCCCCACACCCCACAAGCACTTATACTTGTGGAGTGACCATCGCACCAAGGGTGTGCGCACTTATACTTGTGGAGTGACCATCGTACCAAGGGTGTACGGTGATTTTAATAATATATTTTAAATTTGAGAGAGATGAGTTATTTTTTGATATTTTTTATTTCTATAATTGTTATGTGAAAATGGAAAGTTTGTTTATTTAGAAATATATTAATATTAGAAATTATTACACCTCTAAATAATAGCTATCACAACCCTTATAAAGAAGAATATTTGTTCCTCATTTTAAAAAATAGCTATTTATAAAGAATGATTAATACCTGTAATAAAAACATAATCAAATTATTGAATAGCTAAATTATAAGAATAACTATAATATTACAATGTCTATTACAGTCTACCAAACATGCTCTTTGTAGTTGCACGATTTTCCTGGCCCAAATTCGATTGATCAGGCCCTGGCCCAAAGCGCAACCCACAATAAATATTTGTAGAGGATGGGTCAAAGAACTTGGTCTCAGTGAGTCTATTCGGTCTGATACATGGACAGCATTGTTGCAGAAAATAAAAACACCAGAATGGATCTCTCACGTATAAGTTTATTTCTTTAGTTCCTCATACAGAATTTTTCCTCCCCTTCTCTAAGGGACTCCACTACATTATATAGTTCCCTTCTCTCATCTCAACCCTACACTTGTTGACTATCTAAGCACCTACTTGAGTGGCTGTCCCATCAGACGCCTTCATCTCTCCCCATGTGAGTTGCAGAGGCCAAGGCGGTACTGTTCAGGGGTCATTTCCTCATTAATGCGGCCAAGAGGGTGGTTGGGGCGCAATTAATGTGGTGGTAGCTCTCCATGGGATATTTTGGATTTTATTCATTTTATATGTTGGGAGGATGAACTGAAGTGGCTGGGGAGAGTTCCTCGTCTGGGCTTCGTGATGTCCGAGGAGGAGTTACTCCTCGGACAGGTTTCCTTGGCGTTTATTGGGATTGAGTAATGCTTCATACGTGGTTTCTCTTCGGACAGGACGTTCCTCGGACGGGCCTGAATTTGGAATAGCCCATTATTTCTGGGCCGGGCCCCACATTAGCCCCTCAAAACTCCGGTTTCTATCTCCCTCTGAGGAGGAAAAAACGGGGTTTTGATATTTGGGAGAGGGTGGAAATAAGGAGAGCGTATGGCGCGCGTGCGAACCGTTACTTTTTGACGCGCTACAATTTACGAGGCGCGGCCATTAACTTCTGGAGGCGTTATGTTCCCTCATCCAACGGTGTGGCGTAGATCGAACGGCCATCGTTTTTTTCTCGTATTTTTAGGCAGGAGCGATTTTTTCTCTCTCCTCCTGGCTATTTAAGACGTCAGAGGGGTTCAGTTCCTTTTTTATCCGTTGCACGATTTTCCTGGCCCAAATTCGATTGATCAGGCCCTGGCCCAAAGCGAACCCACAATAAATATTTGTAGAGGATGGGTCAAAGAACTTGGTCTCAGTGAGTCTATTCGGTCTGATACATGGACAGCATTGTTGCAGAAAATAAAAACACTAGAATGGATCTCTCACGTATAAGTTTATTTCTTTAGTTCCTCATACAGAATTTTTCCTCCCTTCTCTAAGGGACTCCACTACATTATATAGTTCCCTTCTCTCATTCTCAACCCTACACTTGTTGACTATCTAAGCACCTACTTGAGTGGCTGTCCCATCAGACGCTTCATCTCTCCCCATGTGAGTTGCAGAGGCCAAGGCGGTACTTTCAGGGGTCATTTCCTCATTAATGCGGCCAAGAGGGTGGTTGGGGCGCAATTAATGTGTGGTAGCTCTCCATGGGATATTTTGGATTTTATTCATTTATATGTTGGAGGATTGAACTGAAGTGGCTGGGGAGAGTTCCTCGTCTGGGCTTCGTGATGTCCGAGGAGGAGTTACTCCTCGGACAGGTTTCCTTGGCGTTTATGGGATTGAGTAATGCTTCATACGTGGTTTCTCTTCGGACAGGACGCTCCTCGGACGGGCCTGAATTTGGAATAGCCCATTATTTCTGGGCCGGGCCCCACATTAGCCCCTCAAAACTCCGGTTTCTATCTCCCTCCGAGGAGGAAAAAACGGGGTTTTGATATTTGGGAGAGGGTGGAAATAAGGAGAGCGTATGGCGCGCGTGCGAACCGCTACTTTTTGACGCGCTACAATTTACGAGGCGCGGCCATTAACTTCTGGAGGCGTTATGTTCCCTCATCCAACGGTGTGGCGTAGATCGAACGGCCATCGTTTTTTTCTCGTATTTTTAGGCAGGAGCGATTTTTTCTCTCTCCTCCTGGCTATTTAAGACGTCAGAGGGGTTCAGTTCCTTCTTTTTATCTGCGTTTCATAAACCTTAGAGGCTTCCAGAGAACTCCATCGAACCCCAGAGATACACGAACACT
The DNA here is from genome assembly GCF_001633185.2 of Quercus lobata. Lineage (NCBI taxonomy): Eukaryota > Viridiplantae > Streptophyta > Magnoliopsida > Fagales > Fagaceae > Quercus > Quercus lobata. The sequence continues at coordinate 54,284,244 of NC_044912.1, read as the reverse complement.
TGCGACCGTTACGCCATCGTAGCCGTTTTTGTGAAGCGTTTCGTCCACGAGAGATTCCCAGGCGCCTCATTGAACGTTTTGTGAAGGTACCAGTACATTTCGTTCATCTTGCTGTTTCAATTTCCTCCTCGGACTCTACTTTTTTTTTCTGAGTCTTTACTTTTGTTCCCCGGTTCAGTCCAGATGGGTAGATTTGAGAAATTAGTAAACACCCCCGCCGCTATGGAGGCCTTTAGGGCTAAATATCACATTCCCCCGGGGGTTGGGCTGCGGTACTGTCCTCTTGAAGGAATATTGACAGATAGGCGTGAGGGAGAAGTCGTTATCCCCATGATTGCTTTCATAGAGGGAGGGATGACACTTCCCATGCGTAGGATTACAAGGGAGTACTTGTTCAACCATAGGTTGACGCCGTACCAGTGTGCCCCGAATATGTTCAAGATACTAGGCTGTGTAGATGTCTTAAACGAGCGGATGAATCTAGGCCTTACTTGGCACGATGTGGCTTATCTGTACGAATGTCATCGCCTCGGGGATGAGGGGTATTATCTTAAATCCCGGAACGAGGACGTTAGGTTGATCTCTTGTCTCCCAATATCCAATAAGACAGTGAAGAATGATTTCCTTATTGCTTCTGGGGAGTGGTTCGACGGTATTCATTGTCCAACTCGGGCAGGAAACCCAGGTGCGGCGTCTCTAGGATCGGTCCCTTTTGGGATAGGATTTAGCATTGAGGGGTTACATTTTTTGCTTTCTTTATAATTGGAAGATTTCGTGGACTAATCCCCTTTTCCTTGATTGTTTGCAGATAAAATTCACGTCGCCCCTCGGCTAAACTTTGTGAACGTGCCAGCGCTGAACTACCTTCTTAGGTCGGAGATCTACGTTTCCGAGGACGGGCAGTTGCGTGCTGCCCATCTGGTTCTAGGCTATCAACCTCTGAGCAGCTCTTTCCAGGCTATCGGTCACGCCATAAGGGCTGGTAGTCCGAGGTTGGTTAGGATTGACGTGTCCAGGGACGGGCTCCTAACTGAACACGATCTGCCACCAGTTGTGTTGCCCGGTGTTAGAGATCCCTACTTGGCAGAGCAGCTACCTCCGCCAAACGAGCCTGGTGCTGCCGTTCAGGTTGAAGAGGAAGCTGAATCATCTCGTCTTTCCCTTGAGGCAGAGATAGACGAGTTTTATTTTGAGGAGGAAGTTCAACAGACCCCCCTGGTGGAATTTTCTAATCCCGAAGGAGAGCGGGACCGACATTCTGCAGTTGGTGTTCCTTCCATCGTTATCTGCTCGGACGATACTTCGGACGAGGAGATAGAGCCCATGGCAGAAAAAGGAAAAACTCTAAAGGAGCTGATGGCCTCCCGAGGGAAAGGCCGGTCGTCGAAAGGACAGTCATCAAAAGGGCAGTCCCCGAAGGCACCAACTCCACCACAGGGCAAGACCCTCCCTCCTGTGGCCCCTACGGACACCTCGGACCTTGGCCTTAAGGTTAATCCAGACCTAAAGAAGAAAAGGCCGGCCGACACTCCTGAGGAGGGCGAGGTGGTTGCCCAGCCGACCAAGCAGCAAAAAACCACTCGCGCGCCAAGGAGCAGAAGGGGCAACTCCTCGGAGAGTCGGGACGAGGAGAATCTTGCAGAGGTACGCGCTGCCCCGCGTGTATGGGGCCCCAGGTTGGAGCTGGATGGGGTGGCCATCCCCTACAATGCTTCGATCCGGGAGTACAACCGAGGCCGGGCGGGATACGTGGCCGAGGCCTTAGAGCAGCCCCTACTCCTTCCTCGGGATATGGAGGCTTATAGGCGGTTCTCTCAGCCCGAGATTTTCCTATCCCTTAAAAGGGATCTCGCGATGGTAAGTAATCTTTTTACTGTTTCATTGATTTATTTGGCCTTGTTAGATTAAAGCAATCTTGCTTCGTTTGTAGATTACTCAGCAGGTATTCGTGGCTGAGGAATTTTGCCGCGGTAACAGTAGTCGGGCTGAGGTCGAGATCCAGGCGCGGGCGGAGATGGAGAAAACCTTGGGGTCCCTCTAGCACGATTATGCTGAACTCACGGACAAGTTCAAGGAGTCGGAGAACCGGCGCAAATCTGCAGACGCTGGTTTGAAGACTGCTGAGGCCCAGGCGGAGGACCAACGCAAGGAGCTGTTCGCGACCCAGATCAACCTCGCCACCGAGAAACAGGCAGTGCAGGACCTCAAGACTGCTCTGCAAAAGGTCGAGGATGAGCTGCGGCGGGTCAAAGAGGAGGCCCAGCTGATCCGGGAGGCCACAGAGGCTGAGAAGAGTGCCGCTCGCCAGCTCGGAGCTGAAGAGACAGAGGCGAGGCTATCCGAGGAGATCCCCGAGGTATGCCAGGAATATTGCGGCATCTCATGGTCTCGTGCCCTTGATGCTGCAGGAGTTCCTGCTGACTCGGCGCTGAGATTGCCTGAGAGCATTTTCTATCCTAAGGAGATCCGAGAACATCCTGATGATGTCCAAGCGGCCTCTGAGCAGGATCCGGTGGTGCCTGACGCTGCATCTGCGCCTGATATGGCGAAAGATCATGTCACGGACTCTTCCATAGAGGTTCCTTCCCCTCAGCCTGAGTCAAAAGAAGATCCTCCTGCCCAGGCTTAGCTCTTTTAGGCTTCTTTTTTTTTTTGTGAGAGTCGTCCTGTTTTTTCTTTATTCTTTTGTAAGGACCTCTTTTTCTAATGTACTCGGACTACTAATATGAAATATTCGCTTTGCTTACTACGGATGTATGCCAGTAACGCCTTTTTTTTTTTTCTTTAAACATTTGCAACGATGTAAATACAGGTAAATGGTTAAAACGAAGGGGGTTTTTGGGTTGCGTTGGTGCCCGACTGCGCGAACGCCTTAAAATGATTTCCTTTAAGTAATAATCTCCCAATCTATCATAAGCAATAATTTCCCCCAAGTCTGTGGTCCGAGGAGCCATGCAGGACTTGGGTTCTGTTTAAAACTATGAATAGTTGCCTTAAGTATTAATTTCCCCTTAGTCTGTGGTCCGTGGAGCCATGCAGGACTAGGTTCTGTTTAAAACTTATGAGTAATAATTTCTCCCAAGTCTGTGGTTCGAGGAGCCATGCAGGACTTGGGTTCTGTTTAAAACTATGAATAGTTGCCTTAAGTATTAATTTCCCCTTAGTCTGTGGTCCGTGGAGCCATGCAGGACTAGGTTCTGTTTAAAACTTATGAGTAATAATTTCCCCCAAGTCTGTGGTCCGAGGAGCCATGCAGGACTATTAAAACTATGAATAGTTGCCTTAAGTATTAATTCCCCTTGTTGTGGTCCGTGGAGCCATGCAGGACTAGGTTCTGTTTAAAACTTATGAGTAATAATTTCCCCAAGTCTGTGGTCCGAGGAGCCATGCAGGACTTGGGTTCTGTTTAAAACTATGAATAGTTGCCTTAAGTATTAATTTCCCCTTAGTCTGTGGTCCGTGGAGCCATGCAGGACTAGGTTCTGTTTAAAACTTTATGAGTAATAATTTCCCCCAAGTCTGTGGTCCGAGGAGCCATGCAGGACTTGGGTTCTGTTTAAAACTATGAATAGTTGCCTTAAGTATTAATTTCCCCTTAGTCTGTGGTCCGTGGAGCCATGCAGGACTAGGTTCTGTTTAAAACTTATATGAATAATAATTTCCCCCAAGTCTGTGGTCCGAGGAGCCATGCAGGACTTGGGTTCTGTTTAAAACTATGAATAGTTGCCTTAAGTATTAATTTCCCCTTAGTCTGTGGTCCGTGGAGCCATGCAGGACTAGGTTCTGTTTAAAACTTATATGAGTAATAATTTCCCCCAAGTCTGTGGTCCGAGGAGCCATGCAGGACTTGGGTTCTGTTTAAAACTATGAATAGTTGCCTTAAGTATTAATTTCCCCTTAGTCTGTGGTCCGTGGAGCCATGCAGGACTAGGTTCTGTTTAAAACTTATGAGTAATAATTTCCCCCAAGTCTGTGGTCCGAGGAGCCATGCAGGACTTGGGTTCTGTTTAAAACTATGAATAGTTGTCAGTAGCCCAGCAAGCAGCGGATAATCATGAAAGAAAACGTGTGCTAAGCCATTCTCATTAATAATAATATCTTCTGAGGTTATTTACATTCCATGGTCGAGGTACAGCTTTTTCATCTAAATCTTCTAGGTAGTAGGCGCCTATTCCGGCCACGGATGTGACACGGTATGGTCCCTCCCAATTGGGCCCCAACTTGCCCCAAGAGGGGTTCTTTGTGCTGCCAAGAATCTTCCTCATTACGAGATCACCTGGCCCCAGAGGCCGTGGTTTGATGTTAGCATCATACCCTTGTCTCAGCTTCTGGTGATAATAGGCCACGTGAATCATCGCTTTTTCCCTTCTTTCTTCGGCTAGGTCCAGACTCCGTTCCAATAACTCGTCGTTATCGCTTGGGGTAAACGATCTAGACCTCAGTGTGGGAAAGTTGTTCTCAATCGGGAGCACGGCCTCAACCCCGTAAGTCATCGAGAAGGGGGTTT
>NC_044912.1:53478536-53629974 GCF_001633185.2 Quercus lobata | reverse complement strand
GGTTCTGGTGGGATTTTTGGTAGGCAGTGGTGGCGTGGTGGGCATGGTGGTGGTGATTGGGTTTGTGTGGTTGTTGAGAGAGTGACACAGAGGCAGGACAGAAATGTGTGTGTGTGTGTGTGTGTGTGAGAGAGAGAGAGAGAGAGATAGATAAATTTTTTATTATTTTATTGTATAATTTATATTATTTTAATGCTTTGTATTGTAAAATAAAAGTTAGGTATATTGTAAAATTGTATGGCATAATAGGTAAAGTAATTTTTGTAATGGTAAAATAGAATAATTCGAAGATATGGGATGTGAATGCTCTAACAACACAATGTTTCCTTCTACTTCAATTACGGGTATCATACCGCAAATCTCAAGTCATAGCTACAAAGTAGGAAAATGTTAGACATCCACTTTATCTAGTAAAATCAATTTTTCAAACTATGGTGACCAATTACACATCTCATAAACCATGTCATAAAGCATATAAATAAAACATATAATTATATTGCATTACATTATTGTGGGGCCAAATAATTTGACAACCTCGGCCCACTTTATACTGGGCCCAAGACCCGCGCCGAGGAGGGAGAAAAGGCCGAGGACGGACAAAGAAAGCCCAAATGGAGTAGAAACGTTGTCGAGGACGATCTTACCCTTGGCATCCCAAATCCCAAGAGGAGACAATAGCACATCGGCAAAAGCAGCCTCCTAGAGCGCCCCCAGGAGAAGGACAATACAATAGGAGGGCGCATAGTGCCAAGGAGAAATTGTCACCTCCGCATTGAATGCACCCAACTAATGTTCTGGTCATATTAATGAAGAAATGACCCCTGAACAGTGCGGCCTTGGTCGTCGCAACTCACAGAAGGTTTGGGAAGGTGGCTGATGGGACGAGCACTTGAGTAATGACCTGCATGATCAACAGGTGGAGGGTCAAGATCGACTGGAAAGAAGTATATAATGTGAGAGACCCTCCAAGAATGGGGGATCGCAGAAAAAAGAGCAGGAGGAGAGAAAAAGGAGAAAGCTGTAGCAGTCTGCACGACCTTGAAAACGTCTGTAACCTAATACTAAAAAAAGAAGAAGAAGAAGGATACCAAGTTCCTCGGACGGAACGCCTGAGGAATAAGTTCCATACTTTAACCCCTATCCTTGTTATTCAACCCACACACAGCCGTGTTTAGTGATTGTGGTTCGGACTAAGACCTAGTTTTTAAACCCATTCTCTAAAAATTTATTGTATTGGACTAGTAGGGCTTGAGACCTTTGGTCCAATAGAGGGAGCGCTCGAATCCAGTCCTTACAATTATAATTGACATTTGAATTGAATTTGAACATGGAAATTCGAAATGGAAAGTATACTTTGAGTTTTGCATCATATATTGTCCTCGGCTTAATTTGCAACATCATGAATATTTACAAAATCAATATTGAATTTTTTTTTTTGAATTTTACAATTTATGTTACCAAATAAAAAAGATCTAAAATTATTTTTTGAGATTAAGTGTAATTATTAGATCTGAAATCAAATTTAACCTTTTACAAATAACTTTGGATTTTAGAAAAGAGCCTTCATTTTGGTCTTGAAAACAAATTTTGATTCTTGAAAAAGATTTGAAATTTGTTAAGTCAAAATATTATATTTGAAACCTAGATTTATTTTGATGGAACATGTGTAGAAAGCAAAAGGTTTAAAAATAGAGCAGTAATTTTCTTTCCACAAAAGTGTAGGAAACTTTTTTTTTTTTGCGAAAAGTGTAGGAAACTTATTTTAAGAAAAACAATGAGGGAGTTTTATTTTTAAACAATGCAGAAACTATATTTTAAAACAGTGCAAGAAATCAAGAACTTTGGCTTGATGCAAAAGACTATTTCTATCTTGAACATAAAACAAGAAATGGATTTTAAAACACCGAATTGTTTTTGAAAATTGATTTATTTGAAAACATATCTAAGAATCAATCTTAATCAACAAATTTATATTTTCATGAAAAAAAAAAAAAAAAACAGATTTCTCTACAATTTTAGCCATTCTTATGGATCTAGCATACCCAAAAGGTTTAAAACCTACTATAGACATGCATAAAATTCTAAGAACAAACAAAATAGAAGTGATATCATCTAAGAACTAAGATCTAGCATAAGATTTTCATTGAAGAAGCATCCATTCTTTCCTACTTAAAATCTAAATTATCATAATAAGATTGTAACTAGACTAGTTTACACAAGCATGGTATTAATCATAAAATTTCATATCTACAAGAGCACTATCAACAAGCAAGGATCACATATATATACAAACTAAAACAAAATAAGAATAACTACCTGCATATAATACCACAAACAATGGTAAAAATGCAAGAAGGTATGTTCAGGACTGTGAATTTGAACACCTTGTTACTTCCTTTAAAACCTGAAAGAAATTGATTCTAATACCATAGAGATAAACTAGAATGATTGCTTCATTGCACTAAGCATCTTGGTAGACCCAAGTACAAAAGCAACTTCTAAGAGATTGGAGGGGATGTTCCCCCTTATATTTATAGAGGTTTTGAAAAGTCTAAAACCCTTTCAAACTGAGCTAGCATGTAGAGGATTGAGATCATGTGCAATATTGTTCATGATGCAATTACTTTGAATGGTTGAGATTTGTAAAAATCAATTTTCAACCTCAACCATTGATTCAAAAAAGTTAGAAAAAACTTTAAAAAAGTTAGAAGTGAAAGTTAAAAGAGATGAAAGGTGAAAAAAATTTGTGAGTGAAAATGGTGAATGGTATTGCACTGGATAGAAATATATATGGGCTTGATCTGCTGATTTAGCAGAACAAAATTGGGCTTAATCTGCCGATTAGGCAGATCGACCCAGTTTCATCCAATGGTATGTTGGATGAAAAATCCAATTGCAAATTTTCAAGAGTTGGCATCCAGCTGGAAATCATTATCTTACCTTTTTTTTAAAAAAAAAAATTGCGAAACGTAATCTACACCACTCATTCATTCATAGCTCATAATTGATAAATAGATACCATTAAAATATATATATATATATATAAATAAATAATAATTAAAAAAAAAAAGAGAGTAGAAGAATAATTGAAAAGAATCAAGCCGCCGCGGCTTCTGGAGTGTTCTATTATTTTAGCTTCCACGGATTTATAGCCACCAATTCCATCCCCTCACTCACTACACCCTCTCTCTCTCTGCAGCCTTTCTCGCTCAGATCTCTCACGATAAGGTAACTCTCTCTCTCTCTCTCTCTCTCTCTCTCTCCTCTAATTTTCGAAGTTTAGATTTTTTTTTTTTCAGTTATAGATTGTTGATGAATTTTTTTTTCTTGGATTGTTGTGAAGTTTCAGGATCAGTGGGCTTTTTTTTCTTGGTCCCTCCAATCTTGTTCATCTGTTCATAAATAGAGAATCTATCAAATCTCAATAATAAATAATATAATGACTCATATCCTTCCCTAGATCAGCCTTTTCCCCCTACGGTTTGTTGTTTCTATCCTCCTGTTTGGCTTCCGAGAAAATCAGTATCAAAACAATTCATTCAAAAAATTAATTTTTTTATAAAAAAATTATTTTCTTGATTGTTAGACGTTTTCTCGGAAACTAAACGGGTTATAATTTATGCACGTGGAATTTGGGTAAAAAAAAAAAAAGAAGAGGAACGGTTTTGTTTTTTTCGTTTTGTGATATTATTGCTTTGGTTGTTTGTTGTTTGTTGTTTGGCCTTAACTGAAGCGAACGCGGCAACCAAAGAGAGCGAGACCGTGAACGGGCTCAGGCCCGAGCAGGCGGCAAAGCCAAGCAGCCAAAAGGCGATGGCCTCACCCCCGAACAACGCCGTGAAAGGTCTCTCTCTCTCTCTCTCTCTAACTTTGATCATTCTTTATTCTGTGTGTGTTTCGATGTAATTTTTGCTCAAAGCTTTTTTTTTTTTTTTTTTCCTGAAAATTACTTAAAAAGAACAAATTTTTTTGGTTTTTTTAATAAAAAAATAAAATAAAATTAGAGAATACTTTGGGAGAGTAGTGCAGATCTGGCGAGTTCTCTCCTCTATCTGAGGAGATCTCAGCCAATCCAGCGAGATAAAGGAACGTGTAATAATGTTAAAAAATGAAATAAAAGAAAAAACTTAAAATTTAATAAAAGTAAATTACTCTTTTAACCGGATTGTGATTTTTAATTAAAATTATTTAACTAAATGATAGAGATATTTTAGTGAGTTTAAGAATTTGTGTGGAGTATTTTAGTACATAAAAAAGTTGAAAACCAAATCGGAAACCCGTTATTTATATTATAAAATAGATTATTACTTTTTAAGTGAAAGGTAAATGACAAGCTTAGATTTGTCATATTGGTACTAAGGGTCCGTTTGGATTAAGTTTATTGTTGCTGAAACTGAAAACTGAAAACTGAAAATACTGTAGCAAAATAATTTTTAAATGGATGAAAAGTACCGTGAGACCCATTTTTAATATTTTTTAATACGTAAACAGTGTTATTACAGTATATGAACAGTATTGTTACAGTGCAAAACAGTAATTTTTTCCACCAAAGTCAACTTATGCGGGCAGAAGAAAAAAAAAAAACAAAACAAAGAAAACGCAGCACCAAACGTGGACGCAGGAAAACGAGCTATCCAAACGCCCTCTAAATGGCCTTAAAGAAGTTCCCAATTAAATTAAAAAACATAGCTGCAATTTGGGCTTTATTGGTTAATGCTATCATGTTTTTGAACGAATGTAGAGCATCTAAAGAATTGCATTCAAGCTCTGCCAAATTGTTAGATACTTATTAGATGTTGATGACGTGACAAAATTTAATTAAAATTTTATCAACTCCATGGCAGAAATTCTAGAAAAATTTTGATTTTTGAAATTTGCCCCCCTTGGTATAGAAAATGTAAATGCAATATCATCGTGTCCATGTGTCTGAATCTATATTCATTTATAGGGTACACACTATTATCAAAAAAAATTTATTTCAACAGTTTTAATCTAAGTGTTTTACTTATATTAATGAAGGAATGGAAAAGATTGGTTGTGTCGTTTGTTTGCTAATTGCTTAAGTCTCTTATCCTTGTGTCTAATTAGGGATTTGAGTTTGAATCACGTCTATGCAAAAATAGATTGTTGTCTTGGTTTGATGAGAAAAGGGTTTTATTTTTAATAATAATTAATTTATTTCTTTTAGGGATGCTAAGGCACTACAAGAAAAGGCAGCAAGGAAGGCGGCACAATCTGCAGGAGGGAACAATGCCGGAGGTGGTGGATTAAAAAGATGAGAGATGTTAATTGTAGGGCCAGTAGATATGGGGATGTGAGTTTATGGTTGTTGGAGTCATCATCATGTGTTTTATGTCGTTTGAAAACAAACTGATTTGAATGTTTGCTTGGAGGGCATATTCATAATCTTGGCTTCTAAACCTTCTATTTGTCTCTGATTTAGAAATGAGAATTCCTATGTAGCTTTGTGCAATTGGTTTATGTTTTTCAAGTTTTTATTTTTTCTCTTGCATTTTTTCCACAGGCAATTAGATTTTAATAGTGGGAAAAATTATCGAAGGTCTCAAGAGTATTGGTTTAAGATATACTTTTTAAAAATTTTTTATACGAAAAGAAAAAAAAAAAAAAATTATTTTGATGTATTTTTACATTTTACATTTTCCATAAAAGTGAATTGACATGGTAACTTGAACAAGATTTGTTGTGTAGGAGTTTACGAGAATAGTTAGATGATGAATGTGTGTTGAAATACATGATTGAATAGTTGGATGATGAATGTGTGTAGAAATAACATAATCATGGAATGACAGTTGAGATTGCTAGTGGGCACTCACGTTCATGAGCAGATTGCAAGGGTTATGGTTAATCATGCTATCTAAATATCTATGTTGTCATTTCATGGTTTAGTAGTTTTTCAGCATGTCATCAAACCACCTATCAAAGCCAAGCACCAATCCACCATCACTAACAAATTGGCACAAATCCACCCACCACTTCACTGACCACCCAAGAATATCCAGATTCACATCAACACACATTAGTTTCTCAAACAACAAATCCTAAAAACACAAAACCTGCAAATGCTCATTCAATAAACCATCTTTTGCTTGAAAACCCAAAAACCAAATCAAAACAATAACTTTCAACAGAGAACACACCCAAACCCACAGATCTACGAACTACCATGCCCAAACTCCTGATTTCAAACCCAAGCTGAAAAATTCAGATCCTAACAACCCAAAAGGAAACCCAATCTCCAAACCCACATAGAATCTGAAATAAGAACAGAGAGAGAGAGAGAGAGAGAGAGCGGCGGCCATCGTTGTGCTCTGTCGCCATCAATGGTGGTATGGGTCTCCTGGGTTTCAGCCTCAGCAAACATGAGTAAGGAGAGGGAGAAACTGAGGTAGAGATAGAAACTTGAAAGTGAGAGCCACGCCAGGTGGTAGTTCACAGTGGCTTGGTGGCGGTGTAGGCAACCTTAGGCTTCGTTGAAGGAAGTGTGAGAGAGAAACTAGCGAGCCATTATGATTGTGAGAGAGAGAGAGAGAGGCTTCCTTTAGTGAGATGGGTTGTGCGAGAAGAAAGTGAGGGGTAGAAATTGAGAAAAAGTGTCGGGGAGGGAGGGGGAGAAGAAAGTATAAAATGTTTTACCGATTTTTTTTAAGTGTAAAATACAGTTTTTGTATTTAATTTTTCCTTTGACTGAAAATATTTTACATTTGACCAATTATTTTATTGCAAAACAAACATCGTAAAAATATGAAAATATTTTTCTGAAAATATTTTACATCAAAATATTAATTTACAGTATTATTCATTTTCTTTTCTTCTTGAGTTGGCCATATATCCAACAACTTTGCGTGAATGTGCTCACAAGAAGTCACAAAATAAGGAGATATTTAATGATGTGTATGGTCATATGTAAAGAAGCTGTGGCTGTTCTTGCTTTATCTTTGTAAAGACTAGGTAGACATCGCCTTTTTTGAGCTTAAAGGGTTTCGCCTGCTGCTTTGCGGTGCTTTCTATGGGCATGAACATAGATAATTTACTTGGATAAAGTTCATGCTTTGTGATGATGAGTTCCCATGTAGCTTTGTGCAATTACTTTTATTAGAGATGATGTTCATGCTGCTGCGCAAAATTTTATATTGAAGTTTTTGCAGAGCAGATTCTCTTGGGTGTAATTAATTGATCATCACATTTCCTTAATTATTCGAAGGGTAGTATTAACGGGTATCACAAGGTGCCCGTTAAGAAACAACTTTATGTCAATAAAGTCAATTTTTTGTTAGATTTTTAACTAATTTTATTGCAACTATAGTGTAGTTAACTCCGTGGAGGTGTTCGTCTTTATAAGTATTTTTGTCTTTCACCGGAGAGGTGGGTGGGGTTGATCGTATCATATAAGCATGTTGAGTGAAATTTGTATTGATTAGAATTCATGTTCTCAAAAGCTTGTTACCATTTAGTTGCTAAGGCTAGCTACGTCCTCTCCTTAAAAGAAAGCTACCTTTATTTTGTTTGCGGATTAACCTGATTGATACGCGGTTAGCTCTTGAACTGCAATTCCAAGAGCTGAATTTGTCATTTTGGTTGACCACCAACAATCTTTATGTTAAAAACTTAAAACCTCATTGGCTTTAAGTAATTGTACCATGCTTATACATAAGGTAATTGTTTTCCTGCTTGCATTTGTTTTTTAAAATCTCCAAATGAGAAAATTTTGCTGGTCCCTGCACTATCTAGAGTGAGGAGTCCCATTTAATAACGTTCTATGGCCTATGGGAGCCACAAGGTGGTCCTAGTCATCGAGTTGTACCCAAACTTAATGGAAATTATTTCTGCGTAGTAGTGTTTAGTCGTGAGATATGATAAAAGTACGAAGGGCTTAGTTTGGATTCAAATTTATGATCATAACACTTGTTAAGATCAAGATCAATATTGAAAATTAGAATTTATGTTACCAAATTAAAAAGATCTAAAACTATTTTTGAGATTAAGTGTAATTATTAGATCTGAAATCAAATTTAACCTTTTGCAAATAACTTTGGATTTTAGAAAAGAGCCTTCATTTTGATCTTGAAAACAAATTCTGATTCTTGAAAAAGATTTGAAATTTGTTAAGTCAAAATATTATATTTGAAACCTAGATTTATTTTGATAAAACATGTGTAGAAAGCAAAAGGTTTAAAAATAGAGCAGTAATTTTCTTTCTAAAAAAGTGTAGGAAACTTATTTTAAGAAAAACAATGTGGGAATTTTATTTTAAAATAGTGCAGAAGCTCATTTTTAAACAGTGCAGAAACTATATTTTAAAACAGTGCAAAACTGTGTTTTTTGAAACAGTGCAGGAAATCAAGAACTTTGGCTTGATGCAAAAGACTATTTCTACCTTGAACATAAAACAAGAAATGGATTTTAAAACACCGAATTGGTTTTGAAAATTGATTTATTTGAAAACATATCTAAGAATCAATCTTAAACAACAAATTAATATTCTCATGAACAAAAAAAAAAAGAAAAAAAAAAAAGAAAAGAAAGAAGATTTTTCTACAATTTTAACCATTCTTATGGATCTAGCATACCCAAAAGGTCTAAAACCTATTATAGACATGCATAAAATTCTAAGAACAAACAAAATAGAAGTGATATCATCTAAGAACTAAGATCTAGCATAAGATTTTCATTGAAGAAGCATCCATTCTTTCCTACTTAAACTCCAAATTATCATAATAAGATTGTAACTAGACTAGTTTACACAAGCATGGTATTAATCATAAAATTTCATATCTACAAGAACATTATCAATAAGCAACGATCACATATATATACAAACTAAAACAAAATAAGAATAATTACTAGCATATAATATCATAAACAATGGTAAAATTTCTTTAAAGATGTAGACGAATGATGCAAGAAGGTATGTTCAGGACTATGTGAATTTGAACACATTGTTATTGGCCAAAATGACTAAATACCATTGTTTACTGAAAATATATATCAATTTACCATTATTTCGGAAATATGTAAGGATTTACTACTTTTTGGGTACTCGAGTTTAAGGAACTCGAGTTTCATAAATTTGAGTACTTTCAAAAAATAGTCTTCAAATTTGTGGAAATTTTTTTATGGAACTTTAGTACCATAAAAAATTTTCTAAATTTTTCTGTAAAACTTGAGTTCATGAAACTTGAGTATCATAGAAAATTCAAGTATACAAAAAGTGGTAAATTCTTATATATTTCCAAAACAGTGATGGATTGATATATATTTCGATAAACAGTACTATTGTGCTATTTTGGCCCTTGTGACTTCCTCTAAAACCTTAAAGAAACTGATTCTAATATCTTAGAGATAAACTAGAATGATTGCTTCATTGCACTAAGCATCTTCGTAGACCGTAGTAAAAAAGCAACTTCAAGCTTTTGTAAGAGATTGGAGGGGTATTCCCTCTTATATTTATAAAGGTTTCGGAAAGTCAAAAAACCCTTTCAAACTGAGCTAGCACAAAGATAATAATATATGGGCTTGATCGGCTGATTTGGCAGAACAAATTTGGGCTTAATCTGCCGATTAGGCAGATCGACCCAGTTTCATCCAATGGTATGTTGGATAAAAATCCAATTGCAAATTTTCAAGAGTTGGCATCCAGCTAGAAATCATTATCCTACTTTTTTTTTTTTTTTGGGTAAACTACAGAAATAGTCCCTATCTTTTACATAATATATCAATTTGGTCCCTTACATTTTATTTGTGTCAATTTAATTCCCAACCTTTTAGTATCGGGTTTTTCTACTTCCTGCCGTTATCCTTTGGTTGAAAAAGCATGACATGTCAAATAGAATAATAAAAAAATTAATTTATCTATCATAAAAAACAATAATCAAAATTTGATGCTACGGTGGTAACAGACTATTTTGGATTGAACTTTTCACTCTCTTTTTTATTTTATTTGTTTGTGTTAAAAATCTGTAGACAGACCCTTCCATTTCTTTGACATTGCGATGGTTGCAGGATTGCAATGAAATCTGTGTTCTTCTCTTCTACAAAGCCCATATCTAATTTCCAATCTTAGGGCTTCACCAAATCGCAGTAAAATTTACGCTGTTCTCTGCTACAAAACCCATATCTAATTTCCATTATATGGGGAACCGAACCTTCAGCCATCGGAGAGAAAGACCTCACCACTGGCCCTCGTGGGTCGACCTTGCAGTTTACAACTTCAGTTTTCGCCGAGAGAGTTAGGGAGTGTGAGAGTGATAATGAGGGTGAGGTAGAGGTTCTAACGAGAAAGAGAGTGTTAGGGATTTTGGTTTTTATTTATTTATTTATCTTATTTACCTTTTACATGTAAAGGTTGTACAGTTGGAAGTTGATGAGACTAGTAAATAAATTTTATATTATTCTGTTAGATACATCAGATTTTTCTATTCAATAGATAACGACAAAGATCAAAATAACACAATATTAAAATGTTAGAGATTAAATTGACACAATTAAAAAGATAGAGACCAAATTAACATATAATGTAAAAGATAAAGACTATTTATATAGTTTACCTTTTTTTTTTAATTTTTTTATTTGCTTAATACAATTCATTTGCGAAACAAAATCTACATCACTCATCACTCATTCGTAAGTCATAACTCATAATTTCTTAAAAAAAAAAAACTCATAATTGATAATATATACCATTAAAATACATATATATAAATAAATAATTTTTTAAAAAAAGAGAGTAGAAGAATAATTGAAAAGAGTCAATCCGCCGCCCGCGGCTTCTGGAGTGTTCTATTATCATGGCTTCCACGGATTTATAGCCACCAATTCCATTATCTGACTCAGTTACAAACACCCTCATCTTACTCATAGAGAGACAGAAACCCTCAGCTTGCCAAAAGATGAGAAATCGTGTCTATTGTGGGTTGTGGGAGGTGAGAGCCTCCATTAGGTGGAGTAGATCCTGATGGGTAATTGATGCTTTGGAAGCCAAGAACTGATCTGGCAAGGAAATTAGTATAATCCAAACCAAGATTGTTTGTTCTCATCAAAGCCACGGGAGTAATGGCTGCTATTGTAGGTTGAGTAGAGGCTGATGATGAAGAAGAAGCACTCTCGGATGAGAAGTGTGGACGGGGAAGATCCATGTAGAGCCGTGGAGCAAATTGCTTGGCACGTGCTAATTCCATACGAAGGCACAGATTCTCACTCTCCAATGCAGCAATGTGTTGTGAAGAAGTCCTCGTAGTATCAATCAACTGATGGTGCAGAAGTTGGCACTCTGCCTCCAGACTTCTCAGGCGTTCTGTTTGGCTCACAAAGTTCATTCTTGAAATGCCTGACGAGCACTGGTTTTGCTCAAACGAAGCCCCTTCCTCGAAAAACATAGTCCCTGGCTGGTTTTCATGGAAGTAGCTCCAACCATGTCGCCCGCTGCATCTGGAAGGTCAATCCTCAGTGGTTTCACATGAATTAAGATCTAAAAGTATCTTGAACAAGAACACCAAGAACACCAATCCAGACTTAAGATCTCAAAATTGAAAACCAAAAACCACCGCCACTGCCACATTCACAAATTAAATAAAACAATTAAATTAACTTAAAATTTTTTATTTTCAGTATTTTTACCTTCTTCCACAAATAACATGTTTGATTGCCTTGTTAGTTGTTAAAAAAAAAAAAAAAATCTCAGCAAACAATCTCTTCATTCTTTTTTTTAAAGAAAATGAAGGAAAACCCAAGGAAACTCACCAACAAATACTCATCTGAATCCAAATCAAAATTAAACTCCAAATCAAAACCCTTCTGAATCGAAACCCACAAAAGAAAACCACAAACAATCAATATCAATCCTCCTATGCCTTGATTGGACCAGATTTGAAACCACGAACACCCATTTAGCATATCTGAAACCCAAAAACACACAAGACCACCCATTTTGCCATCTAAATTGAAACCCAGTGGAGGCACGATGGAGGCCATTGCGAGGAGGAGGAGGCGGTGCTGTCCTTAAGGTCGGTGACAGATTTCGTCATCATTGAACGTTTTGGGTCTTTGATGATTTAGAGAGATAAAAAAGAAGAAGAGAAAGTTAGATCAAAATGTAGTGGCAAGAGAGGAATATATGTGTTTTTACCATCACCCAAAGTTGTCCACTAACCATTTCTCTAAGAATAATGAATTTGCTGCGAGTGGGGGAGGCAGAGGGACGAGGCTCTGCGTGAGAAGGACGAGGGTCGGATTTGGGTTTTTCTGAGGATGGATTGCAGGTTTTCTAAAGATAGATCGCTGGGTTTGTGTTTGCATTCTTATTGATGCTTGGGTTTGGGTTTGGGTTTGGGTTTGTGTTTGTTGTTCTTGGGTTTGGTTGACAAGAAAAATCAGTTGTTGGGTTTGTGTTTGTTGCTTTTATGTTTGGTTTGGTTGATCTGTTGCTGGGTTTGTGTTTGTGCTTCTGTGGTTGTGATTTTTGGATTTCAATTTTGTGTTCTTAAATTTTGGTTGGTGCTCTTGTTCAAGATATTTTTAAATCTTAATTCATGTGAATTTTGATTTTTATTTCTGTTTTAATTTTTTTTATTTAGTTAAAATTAATAAATTAATTTTTTAAATTTAGATGCTGACGTGACATTTTTTAATGTCAAATAACATTTATTATTATTATTTTAATGTCATATCAGTTTTTAGTGTGTCAATAATGCACTCTGTTTGTTATGTGTGTATTTTTCGTCTCTGATGTAATGGCAGAAACAAAACCAAAGTGAAAATCGTGTAAAAATGTAGAAACGAAAATGTAGTTTTCGTCTAAACAAAATTATTGTCAATTCCAATAATTTTTTAGGTGACGGAGTTGAGGCTCAGACTAAATCGCTCTCTTGAAACTATATATGCCATTTTCTAAATTTTTGGTATAATTTATTTACACCATTTGTGGAATGAGAAATAGCACTTTCTACCCAAAAAAATTATGTATAAAAGATGATATTTTTTCATGAAAAAAATAAGATTTTATATATATATATATATATATATATATATTCTAACAAAAATAGATGATGACGGAGTAAGCAAAAATATCTGTTGGAGTGTGGGGGTTCAAGAAAGTTCATATATATGTCTCGGCCCTCTACTCACCTGACCATGCAAATAAATAAATAAATAAATAAATAAATAAATATATATATATATATATATATATAATTATAATAATAATAATAATAATAATACAGTAAAAGGTGGTCTTTTTTTTTTTTTTTTTCTTTTCAAAAATTTGTTCTTTTGGATTAGATTAACAGTGGTTAGTATGATGTAGTTTTATAAGTAGAGAAATAAAATTTCTTTCTTTGTTTAGTTGATTTAATGTATTTGATAGTTGAGCTTGATTTTCAGGTATTATTTATTTGTTAGATTTTTTTTCTTTTCTTTTTTAGTTATTCATATTAAAGATGGTTTCTTTTAGATGCATTTAAGTTTGCAATATGTGTTGGCTTACTTGGAATTTTCACAATTTGTTTCGTTCCTTGTAATAATTTTTTTTCATGGTGCAGGGATGGATGTGATGCTTTTGTTTCGTTGTTTTTCTTGAAGGAATTGATTTTTATAAATAATTTCTTCTTAATAGTCTCCTATGAGGTATTTAATCTATCTTTTACTCATTTTTTTTGTTTAAGTCTTTGGTTGATTTATTATGGAAAATTATGATATTCTGATAATTGGTATAAAGCCTACATGAGTGTGTATGTGTTTATCGCGGAGGACTTGCAGGTGGCTGGCAACAATTCTTTTTTATGACTTTATGGTGATTTATGTTAGGCAAAAATCCAAAACTGACCCTCTAACTTTCAACCTTTTTCATTTCAGTCCTCTAACTTTCAGTTTTATGATTTCAGTTCTCTAACTTTCGATTATTGTCAATTTGATACTCCGTTAGACCTTAGTTATCTATTGCCGGTAAGTGAGCCAAAACGACGTCATTTTGGCTTTATTTTTTTTTTTTAATAATAAAATTTGGAATTAAAAGAAAAAAAATGTTATTAAAAACAAAAAACTTAAGGGAACGACATCAAAACCAAAGAATATGACACCCAAACCCTAATGAAAGCTGGTCGGTTTGAGAGAGAGAGAGACCGAGTCGAATTGAGAGAGAGAGAGAGAGAGAGAGGGTTTGAGAAAGAGACTAAGTATGAGAGAGTTATATTTTCACTTACCCAAAATTATATTTGGTTGGAGCTGAAGCTGGAGCTAACGGAGTGCACCCTAGCAAGCCGGAGTGGACCCTATCTCTCTCTCTCTCTCTCTTTCTCTCTCTTTCTCTCTCTCGGTTTCTCTTAATATTGGAATCTCAATATCGGATTGTTTCTCTCAAATATCTCGGTCTCTCTCTCTCTATCTCTCTCTCTCTCTCTCTCTCTCAAATCTTGGTTTTTCTCTCTCTTAATCTTGGGTGCTCTCTCTCTCTCTCTCTCTCTCAAATCTTGGTTTCTCTCTCTCTCTCTCTCTCTCTTTCAATCTCACCTCATCACTGCTGTTGCTACCGACCTAGAAAAACTCTCCCTTCTTCCCCAAAATTCGCAGTTTAGGACCGTGAGCAAAATAACACGATTTTGTTTTTGATTTCAGGCAAGGGGAATGATGTCGTTCCCCTAAATGTTTTCTATTTAAAAAAAAAAAAGCAATTTTCTTAATTTCTTTTAATTATGAACTTTAAAAAAAAAAAAAAAAAGAGAGTCAAAACGGCGTTGTTTTGCTCATTTAACAGAGACACTTAACAACTGGTTAATAGAATACCGAATTGACAACAATTGAAAGTAAGAGGACTGAAATGACAAAACTGAAAGTTAGAGGACTGAAATAAAAAAGGCTGAAAGTTAAAGGGCCAGTTTTAGATTTTTGTCTTTATGTTATATGAATATGTGTGTGTATATTTATATATAGTCATCTTTTCATGAGAAAGTAAATGGCAGGTGTTTTAAATTTTTTCAGGACCAATTTAGTCATTCAAGTTTAAATAGCTCAATATATTGATGTGTCTTTTTTTAGGCTAGGTGTCAATTTCTTATTGGTCTTAGAAACACCACATATATGTTGAGTTGGAGTTCTTGAAACACTATATACTTTCTCATTAATGTGGGTATTAGAATATGGCATTATTCAAAGGCTCTGGTTACTACAAATCCATTTTTAGAAAAGTTTTATCTGAAATTGAAAAAATTGTTAAAACTTTTTCAATTTTCAATAAACTTTTTTCAAAATTGATTTATTATTGTGTGTCCTTAGAGTACCCATTATTAAAATCCTTATTGAAAATATGGATAGCAATATAGCATCAGCAAATAGGCAATGAATGATATATATTCAATATTTAGAATAAAAATAATATTTTTTTATTAAAAATAGTCCAACACTTTGAAATTTTGAATGCCAGAGATTTTTTTTTTTGGTTAAATGTGCCAGAGATTTCACAAACCTTAAGGTGCACCACACAAAAAACCTATGATCCGTTGAAGTAAACATATAATGAAAATTATGAATGCAGGTCTGTCATTGTCATTTGCCAAAGGTAATAAAAGCTAAAGCAAGGGTTGTAGAGGAAATTCCATGTGAAAGCAAAAGTTTTTTTTTTGAGGAAGGTGAAAGCAAAAGTTAAGGTCCGTTGATGTAAACATATAATGAAAATTATGAATACAGGTCTGTCAATGTCATTGTCATTTGTTAAAGGTAATAAAAGCTAAAGCAAGGGTTGTAGAGGAAATTCCATGTTAGAGCAAAAGTTAAGGCTAGAAACAATAATTTTCAATATTTAAACAACACAATACATATTTTTAAAATATTTATTTTTATAATATTTTTTTACTTACGCATATTTTTATAATATATAAATAATGTTAATAACGTTACCGAAAAGGATAAAAAAGTGGTGAAGTTAATGCATTTGTGGGGCAACCAAAAAGAGTCTTGGATTTTTGTCGTAAGAGTTTTTGTGCTCGTTAAATGGTGGTGGATATTCTCACTTCATTGTGAAGTGATATCAAATAATCTTTCTTGAGTAGATTTTCAATTAGTCTAAAATGATTTAATTGAAAATTAGGCTATCCACAATTCTTAAAAAAATTATTATATTGGAAGAACAAATATTTCTACAACAACATATCATACACGTGTCATTACTAAGCTTGAAATCTTATCTGTAGGGGTGATAGGTCCAGGAGTACATATCTATAAAAGATATTGGGCCGGGGGCCCATTTCGAGGGCATTAAGTAGTCTGAGGATGAGTGAACACTGTCATAAGGGTCCGTGGTAGTAGGTAAAGAGGTAAGGTCTGATCATGATCGCCCAGGAGGGATTCGAGGAGGAATGTCACCTCGGTTGAGCAAAGTCGACGTCAGAAGATGTGGTCTACAGCTAAGAACAACATTTCAGACCACTCCAAGGATGGAGATAAGTATCAGGAAGGGACAAGACAGAGGAAAGCTATAAAATATCTAAGGAAAAGTTGCTACCACCGCATTGAATGCTCTGCAATTAACTCTCTGGCCGCAGTAATGAGGAATTGATACCTGAACAGTAGTTTTCAGTCTTACAGCAACTACTCAAAGACTTCAGGAATGTGCTGATGGGATAAGGATCAATACCAACAATCTGATCTGCACGTGGAGGGTGGAGATGAAAGGGGAAGATAGTATAAAATGGAGGAGGTACCCTGAGAGAAGGGGAGCAAAGAACAAAGAAAGAAACACAGTAGCAATCAAAACTGTATTTGTAACCAATTTCAAGTAATACATACAAGAACTGATCTCATCGGACTGGGCCGATGACGAATTTTCTTAGATAAATCCAGTCTACCTTTACTTTATTGTCTTCTAAATCCATTATTATTGTTACCCAACTCACTATAACCTAGTTTTTCAATCCACTCTCTACAAATTCATTGTATTGGGCTCATTAAGCCTAGATCCACTTACTTTTTGGGCTTAGGACTCAAACTACGTCCTTACATTATCTATATAATAATATTTAAAATTCGAAGTGTAGCAATTATGAAGGTTGAGCCACAAAATTCAAAGTGTAGAAATTATTTTTAATTGTTTAATTTAATGATTTGTGGTATTATTTTTTTTTAATGCTTCTAAAAAAAAAGGTATAGACTAATGAAAGGACATTACAACCTAGTTTGGTCACGGGACCAATCAGGGGCGGAGCTATAGCATGGCTTGGGGGGGACATAGCGCCCCCAAAAAAAAAAAAAAATTTTAATATTATGTATAAGTACTAAAACTTTAAATATTTAGCTACAAAAATAGAAGTTGGCCCCTACAAATGTTTGAGTTAGTCCAATAATGTTCTTAAAAACCAATAGAATTTGTCAATTGGTCTAGTAGTTATAGAGACAAAGTAGTTTTTGTTTTCTCTAATTCATTTTTTGTACATGTTTAATATCAAACTAGACAACTTTTGTGTACTCATTGGAGTTTAAAAAATGATAAGTTCCCCTAACAAATTATCTTGCGAATATATATATATATATATATATATTTGAAAGTTGTTAATTTTATATACAATATATTTATAAATTATGACATACTCTATATCAAAATATTAATGTTTATATTTGTGTATGTACGTTTACGCATGTGTATGATGGTTTATTTTGACTCGAAACTAATATATTAATACCAAAATGTGGCCCCCAAACAAAAAATCCTAGCTCGCCCCTAAGACCAATGGCTTACCCTCACAAGTTGCAACAAAAAATTTCAACCTTTTGCACGGTAGGGTGGACTTTAATTCTATTTACATCATTACCATTTAGTGCAAGAGTTTTGAGAGTTGACACAACCAATGCACTTCAAATTTGTTTTCTAATGGAGGAGAGGAGAAGAAAGTTGGGTTGTGCTATATAAAAATAAAATACCAGTTGAAAAAAGAAAATGAAAAACCTGATATGTTGAAATAATAAAACTCTCTGCCTTCTTTACAACCTTATCTTTGATTCTTTTTTTTCTTTTGCTGAATACCAGTACGTAATTCATCTCAGGCCTTTTATCGTTCCACTATATATGTTACTGTCTTGACAATTAATTATAAGATTAGGTGCCAAAAATTGATACCTTTCACCAAATGGGACAAAGTCACTGCCTAAAACTAATAGTTTGTTCTTTTGTTTAGTATGTCCATCGAATTTTAGAGTAACGCAATATATAACTGTGTAGAAGGTGTCCTTCTAGGCCATCTAATCCAGATAAGGGCAGAATTCAATTCTAATTTTATATATGGGATGAGGTCAAGACTCAAGAGAATTAAGTAATGGTGGTGACAGTGGTGGTGTGACGACATAGGTTGCAACGACAACTATAATTCAAATGGTGATGGCCATCCGCGGAGGAAGGGCAGGGAGCTAGGGTCCCTTGATTTTCAAATTCTTTCCCCTCTCCCATTTTGGTCTCCTATGAATATATATTTTAAAAAAAAAAGTCTACAAAATTAGGAAACCTCATTATTAATGTCTCTTTTTTATTTAATATTAAAAGGACAAAATTTAGATACAGTACCTTACGTACTATTCCTTAGGTTCCCATCTTAAAATTCAGCCGTGTGACTACTTAATTTAAAAATACACTTCTATCCTATTAGAAAAAATCCATATGACAGAATCTTAAAATGGGAACCCAAGGAGCAGCACCTAAGTACTGTACCTAAGTCTTGCTCATATTAAAAATATTTACCCCCTCACACACATATATCACTTTTTTTTTTTTTGGAGAAACCACACATATATCACTTTAATAGCAATTAAATCATATATTTCCATAAATATATAAGTACATTTAATAAAAATTATTTTTCTTTCATTTTGTATTTAGAATTGTTTAAAAAAAAGGGTATTTACTATTTAGAGAGCTGGGGATACATAAAGCATATATTTTTGTCTTGAATTAATGAAAAAAAAAAGTTTACAATTATATGTGTGTGTTATTTTATAGATTTAAAAATTATTGATATATTTAGCTTGACCTCTTAGACTAAGGAACACGGGACATGCATGGAGTATTTTATTGTTTTGATTATGCATGCAAAGGTCAAAATAGCTGAGGTAGGACTTTCCATTTTAAAAAATACTTTTATATTATGTGTATGTACTAAAAACTTTAAATATTTAGCTACAAGAATAGAATTTGGCCTCTCCCAAATGTTTGAGTTAGTCCAATGATGCCCATAAAAATTAATAGAATTTATCAATTGATCTAATAATTATAGAAACAAGTAGTTTTTGTTTTCATAAATTCGTTTTTTTACATTTTTAATATTAAACTAGATAATTTTTGTATCCTCATTGGAGCTTAAAAGATGATGAGTTCCTTTAAAAATTATCTTGTGAAGATACATATACGAAAGTTGTTAATTTTATATACACAATATATTTTATAAACTATGATCAACTCTAGTATCAAAATATAATCATTTATATATGTGTATGTGCACATGTATGTGATGATTTATCTTGACTTGTGACTCCGATATTAGAACCAAAATTTGGCCCACCCAACAAAAAATCCTATCTCCGTCTCTGCCTAAGGCTGTGGCCACATGTGGGACGGTGTTCTCTATTTACCTGAGATGGAAATGTATGTAAGCTTTTCTCTTTTACTTGAGATGGGAAATGTGTGCTCTTCGAGTGTAATAATAATTCTCAGAGTCAAAAAGTACAAAAACACCAGCCTGATCGAATATTTTGTATCAGATCATGTAGACATTTTCTCAAGATCATAATATAATTTTTGTCTCTCTTCCTTTAATGGCCCACTCCCTTCTGGATTTTCTCTTTCCCTGAATAAAATAGTATAACTTTCTCTCACGAACCTTGAGTAGCCTTTTGCACTTCAACTTTGGAATCCCCACTGACTTACATTTGTAGCCGTGCCAGTCTCAACTTTAGGCCGTACAATGGAAGTATACATAATAGGTTGGACTTTTTATGCATGAGCAAGTCTAGTGTTATTTTTTCTACAATTTTATCCGTAACAAAGCTACGTGAGTGAAAAAATTATAAACACACATAAATCTATTATTTTATTTATAATAATCAAAAGTCATAATGTAGCAAAATTATGATAAAATTATGGAAATATATGTGTCTAAATGATATAAATGATAGTTAAAGTCAATTAAAAAGTACAAAAGCAGCATCTGCATGGAAAAATCGATTTTTTGTTTTGTTTTTTGTGCTGAAACATACCTAGTTACATGCAACTGGAATCTTGGTATCTCACTCGCACTCTGTGGAGTGGGGACTCAACTTTTCAACTAAAACACATCCACCTCTTCAACCCATCAGTGATCAGACACCATTTTAACTTACTGCAAATGGAAAAAGTAAGAGAAAAGGCTTTCATACTACAATTGGAAAAAGGAAAAAGTAAAGGAAAAAGGAAAAGAAAAAAGAAAAAGAAAAAGTAAGAGAAGAGAAGAGAAAGAGAGAGGAAGGTCTCGGAAGAAGCTTCTTCCGTCTTCATCTTCATCTTCACCAAGCTTCTTCCGTCTTCGTCTTCACCACACCCACAGCCACACTTCTCTCTCTCTCTGAAGAAGAAGCTTCTTCTATCTCATAAAATACACACTCTCTCTCTCTCTCTCTCTCTCTGATTTTCTAGGCCATCACTGAAGGTCTCGGAGGGAGCTCCCAATAACACAGTAAGCTCCACTCTCTCCCACACATATATATTCTTAGTAAATTGCAGTTCTAATTTTCAATAAGAATATATTCTTATGTTAAATTGTTAAGGTCAATGTTGATGGGGCTATTTTTTCTTCTCAAAAAGTTGCTAGGGTAGGGGTTATTATCCAAGATCATGAAGATAAGTTCATTGTTAGTTTATGTAAAAAAATTCAGGCACCGTTGGGAGCCATTGAAGTTAAGGCTAAAGCATTTGAATTGGGTTTGCTGTTTGCAAAGAAAGTTGGTATTTAGGACTTTGTTTTGGAGGGTGACTCTTTTATATTGTTCAATCTTTGTGTGAGAATGTTCCGGCTCCATCTTCAGTGGCACCTGTGGTGTATGGAATATTAGCCACAAGTCTTGAGTTTCGCAATGTTCATTTCTCTCATGTTCATTGGCAAGGCAATAGGCCTGCTCATCTTTTAGCCAAATATGTTTTAGGTATTTATGACTATTTAGCTTGGATTGAAGAGAATCTTTTGTTTTTTTGAACAAGTTTTTCTCCATGATGTATCTTGTGCTTTGATTTAATGAAAGTTCTAGTCTGTTTATCAAAAAAAATATATACAAGCCCTGCACATAGTGTGGGTTAATGGTTATATGCTAGTATGTAATAGGTTGGACGTTTTATGCATTGTCTATCTTCTTTTCTTGTCTTTCTATCTAATTAATTAATTAAATTGTGTCAATGATGGTCAAAGTCTGTCAGAAAGTACAAAAACAGCAGCCTGTATAGGAAAATCGAATTTTTTTGTGCTGAACCATATATAGTTGCAAGCAATTGGAATCTCAATATTTGTGATTTGTAATTTGTTTTATTTATTCAATATTTAAATTCAGCTCTTCTACTAGTATAATTTTTGCCATAAGAGGATATACGTAAGAGATAGACATAATATATATGTTTAATTTATTTCGTCATTACTCTAGGTGTCATTATTTGGACAAGAAATTTTTACTCTTTCAATATGTACAAGTGCAAATTCTATTTTATTTGGTATTTTGATGATATAATATTAATTGCTTTAACACCAAACTAAAATGGCAGTATAGAAAAAGGGAACCCTATTTAGTGGGACACAACTTTTTATTATATTTTAAAATTGAATCTTAGTATCTCACAATGTCTCGAATCTTTGTGCATGCATTAAAAACAAAATAAAAAAATTTGCAAAAGATGGCATATGCATTCTCAGATAAATTATTAGAATTAGATATTATATAAGAGAAATGTATGAGCCTAAGCCCTATATATGTGTGTGTGGAGGACCAAATCTGTAATACTTTCTCTAGACAGGTACCACGACTAAGTTGTAGGTGAAATTGAGGGTGTAGAGCAACGGGAAACCCTAGAAAGGGTTAAAATGATGGATTGATGGATGGATCAGTTCCTAAGACTATTAAGACCTATTTATCAAGCCCCACGAGGTGGTTCTTTGATTATTGGAGATGTGTGCATGGGCTAGAATAGGTTTTGTGTTTCCATCTGTCCCAAAAAACCTTGTTTCTCCTCTATTTCTCTCCCCAAAAATGTTTCATCCTCCCCCCTTTGAATTTCCCCTCTTTTATACTCTTGAGTTAGTGGTTGGTAATAATGGGAATCTTCTACCTTTGCATTGTTCCTACCATTTTTTAGAATCTAGGTGGCCATCTGGGTCTGGTCTACTGCTCCAACATATCTAATTTGTAATTAGAAGGTGGGCCCTCCTAATACCACCATTGTAGTAATTTCCTTGTAACTTGTGCCATGCATTGAAACTTGTGCTTTGATGGCGGACTCATCCAATGTGTCATATCTCTTTGTTGTGTCTGATGGTGGGATCGTGGTTTAATCCTTGGCACATTGGATCGTGTTTTGTCATTGTTGTCAATCCTTAATGATGTTAGTTGTTAGGAATTAATTGCATCGGATTCGACCTTTCAGTTTTCGCTCACCTCTTAACACTTGTCCAAGATCGACAATTATGATTGAAATTCTTTTGGTTCCTAAGGAATGCAAATTTTAAAGGGTGGAGGAGGCGGCGAATATTCCCGCTCATTCTATCTTCATAAATGCTTTTTGGAGGCTCTAAGCCCCATTTTCCTCCATTTCTTTCCCTTATATAAATAGTTGCCTCCCGAAACTATTCGTTCACTCTCACTGTAAGTATCTTCTTCCCATTATTTGCTTCCTTACTTTCTAGTTTAGTTATGGGTGGGTTTGCCCATCTGCTCAATAATCCTAAAAGTCTTAGTGCCTTTAGGACTAAATATGGGGATCCTAACGATGTAGGGATAGAATACCATCACGAGAGTGACATATCGCTTAGGAGGAGACCAAAAACCGTGTTCATCCCGTTAATAGCAATTTTAAAGGGAGAGGTTAGGTTACCTTTGAGTCTCCCCTCAGATTTTTATCATTGAACCTGACCATTTCCTCCGTCGACCTTCGTCTCTTTTCTTGCCAAGCTCTAATGTCCTAATCTTATTGAGGGGTATTAGTTAAGATCTCTCAGCACCCATTACCATGGTTGCCACTCATTAGCACAATATGAATGACCTCAATGATTCCCAGGAAAGGTGGCACAAGCCTTTCTTGACTACCCAAATTGGATTTCGAGGGTCCAACCCCTTCAGTCATCATGAATTACTTCAAGAGCCCCGCTTTGGCCAACTACTCTAAGTGATCTCAGAAAATTTGGCATTGCTCGATGATATGGCTCTTCTCTTTATGGTAAGTGCAATAAAGATTCTAATTTCTTCTTGAAGGGTCACCGCTCATCTTACTAGGCCAACGAAGGAAAGCCTCGTGCTTTATCGTCTCCAAGATTTTATGCACCGGCTCCTTGAAAGCTAAGTTCACAACCTCCCCCCAAGGATTGGGATTCTAAAATCTGGGATCTTTTCTCTGCCTTGGAGGAAAATTTTCTGTCCTAGTCTCCCTTTTGTAAAGCACAGCAACACAACCCTTCCCCTTTACTTGGAGTTGGTTGTCATTAAGCCTCTTATATTCTTCTATTCGTTCCATGAGCTGTTGCATGTCTTCAGGGGTGCATGAGGGGGGGTTGTGTTAGTGAATTCCTCAAATAGGAATTTACGGGGAGCCATAACTTAAATGTGCTCACTACTACTTCGTCGTTTCTTCTGCCTATATTGTTATACAACTCCCAAAATCGATCATAGTAAGCACAAAGGGTTTCCCCCTTGCACATTGAATCGATAAGAGAGAATCGATGGGCTGTGGAACTCAGTTGTAGGTCACGAATTTGGCCCCAAAAGCCTATGAGAGCTCCTCAAAACTATGGATAGAACCATTCTCCAATCTATCAAACCATCTCATAGCTGTCGACCTTAGGCTTAAAGGAAAGATCTTGCACATTAACTATTCGTTTCTAGAATACAAAGCCATACTCTGATTGAAATAACTTACATGCTCTACAAAATTGGTCCTACCATAGTAGATCATGAACGTAGGCCTGACAAAGTGGCGCGAGACCCTTGTCCTCCCTATCTTCTCGAAAAAAGGAGAATGTGAAATCTGCCATAGAGCTCGACTCATTGCATCCAAGGACATCGGCCCAAAATTGGTCTGGACCAAATATCATCCACCTACAACATATATACACGCGACTTTATACAACCTTTTTACAATTATCATGCATATGAAATATTTATAAGATTTATTTGTCTAGTATAAAATGCTAAAGTTGAAGCAAATATAGTGACCCCATGACTTTTATCCCTCCTAAAAAATAAATCTGAAGTTCATTTTAAATCCTATAAAAAATAGACCAAAATCTTGATGTTGATTCACTCAATTTTTTCTAGCTCGGTTCATTTATCATTGTTCTCTCTCCCTCTCTCTCTCTCTCTCTTGTATTTTACATTTACGCATAGGAAATTTAGGGTCTATTTGGGAACAGCTTATTTAGCTGAAACTGAAATATTTTTTGTTAAAAGTACTGTAAGTTAACTAAAATAGTACAATGAGACCCATAAATAGTACCAAAAATAAGTTGAATAGTAGTAAGAATAAACTAAATAGTAAAATAAGTTGACTTAAAACTCTAATCCTAAACGCAACCTTAGTATCCACTAATTGAGGGTTTCTAATACAGGTACACTATGGCATTCATTGTGATCATTTTAATTCTAGCTGGGATCACCACATCCGCTTCCACCACCACCGCAACCAACTCCACCAAGCTAGAGCTGCTACATAGAGAAAGAAATGGCAACTATAGCCATTGGTTTCAACAAAGAATGAAACGTGATGCCAAAAGGGTTGCGTACCTTATGAATCACATGGAGCAAGTTGATTTTGTGGGAGAAGTTGTTTCTGGTGTGAATGAAGGAGTTGGTGAGTACATCATTCCGATAGAGATAGGTTCCCCACCAATAGCCCAACATGTAATCATGGACACTGGGAGTGACCTAATCTGGGTACAATGCCAAAAGTGCCAGCAATGCCATAGCCAATTTGACCCTATTTTTGATCCGGCACGATCTTCTAGTTACACAGAAATACCATGTGAATCTTCAGCTTGCGATAGACTCAATGGAAAGCAGGATTGTGATCGTGAGGGTAGTTGCTCATACCGGGCATCATATGCTGATGTGTCTGAGTCCAAGGGAACCCTTGTGTTTGAAACTATAGTGTTTGGGGACGTTAGAATCCTAAACATGGCTATAGGGTGTGGTTATATGAACAAGGGCACATTTGGTCATCAGGCTGGGATTATGGGATTGGGAGCTGGACCCTTATCTCTTGTGTATGAGATTCCAGTTGGTGGATTTTTCAGCTACTGTTTGCCCAGCAGAGATAGCCAGGTGTCTGGATCGCTTGTAATAGGAAAAGAAGCTATCTCAACAGGTTCTGTATGGGTTCCTTTGCTTTCCAGCATAAAGAACCCAAGTTTTTACTATGTTCGGATGATAGGGCTTGGAGTCGGAGGCATTCGGCTGCCTATTTCCGAAGATATTTTTCATCTAACAGAATCAGGTGATGGAGGAGTGATCATAGACTCGGGGACCACCGTGAGTAGATTTCCAAAAGTAGCTTATGAAGCATTCCGTGATGCTTTTATTGCACAAACCATGGACATCCCTCGAGCACCCGGAGTGGATTTGTTTGATACTTGTTTTAACCTACCCAACACAATAGATATGCCATTAGTGTCTTTCCATTTCTGGAGTGATATTGGTGAGGTATCATTGGTGATTCCACCAAGAAACTTTCTTGTTGTTGTAGACAATATGAGAACAGCTTGTTTTGCTTTCGCTCCATCACCTGCCTCATTTTCCATCATTGGGAATATCCAGCAAGAGCAGATCAAGATTTCATATAATACAGTTGGTGGAACTTTGGGATTTGGTCCTGACCTTTGCATGTAAGGGACAGGGTTTTTTTTTTTTTTTCATTTTTTTTTTCAAAGAATCAAGTGAAAGACAATATGTGATCTATGTTGTTATTAAGGCATTATGTGAACTATGTTGTTATTAAGGCATTTATAAATATATTTATGTTGGCTTTGCTTTCATTTCAAGTGCTTCCCATTATTTGAGTTTCATTACTGATATTACAAAATTGTGCAATGTAATAGTTATAACTGATGGGTCAAATTTTTAATTCATCATTTAAAGTAGAAATAAAAAATTCCGTAGTATTTTTCTTGGCACAAATGAAAAATGTAAAATGGAGTGCTGCTTTTTTGTCACTTGATCCATCTTGGCAATGCTCGAGAGGACTAGTTCAAAGTTCAAAGAAACAGAAAGGGATCGTGTTGGTCATGAACCAGCTGCAAAGGGCAATGTGTGAAATACTGTGTAAGCCAGCTAGCTCAATTAGGCTTCTTCATTTCATGCATATAATTATCCGATTGTCGTTGAACAACTTTAAGGGATTGGAGCTTGATTGTAAATAACTAAATATTGTTCACGAACAAGTTTAAGGGTTGTTTCGGCTATGAAGGAAGATCTCTGTATGTTGATTAGCAAGTTGTGGATCTTTTTGCAGGTTTTGTGCATTTATTTGCTTTGATTTTATTTAGGTTTGTGATATACTGATATTATACCTGAGTTTGTTTGATTTTCAGCACATATATGGTATGATTTTGGACATAGGCATTTGGGTTTGGATTGCTAAATACTTGAATTTTGATTTAATTATACATGCGCCCTTTATTTGTAACGTGGTATTGTTGAACTTGGATTTATATTGCACTAGGAATTTATAGTTTTGTGTATTGTGTGCTTGGTCCATTGGATGCCACTTACACTTAGGCCTCTTGACTACAAAGTGCTGGTGGTGCTCTCCTATCTCTTTAACCTCTGTCCTTGGTGAAGGAAGGCGTTGAGCCAGGTTCTTTGTATGGCAGCAGTGCTAACAAAAATTTGACCATAGGCAATCTTGTTAAGGGAAGTATACCATTGATCACTTGGTGTTGTGTGTGTAAGGCAAGCAATGAATCAGTGGGTCATCTTTTGCTACACTGTGCAGTTCCTCACAATAATTATGGTTGTTTGTTATTTCGGCTTTTGGAATGCAGTGGGTGATGCCCCAAAAAGTGATTAGTGTATATATATATATATATATATATATATTTATTGTTGCTGGAAGGTACTATACAGGAGATTTAGGAATAGTATCACATGGAATATGACCCTATGTGTCTTGACTGGTTGATTTGGGACGAGTGGAATAGTTGAATATATACTTGAGGGTGTGGAGAAATATTTATTGAGCTAAACTGTAGTTTTTTGCACATTTTATTTAAATGGTATGATATCCTATGATTAATATATGCATCCATTATATATAGATTTATTAACCTGAAATTGGATATATAATTTTCTTAATTTGGAGGCAGGAGGATACAGATGTAGATAATGTCATCTCTTCCTAACATACCTGAGAAGTTGGCTAGATTTTCCACTTTCTCTGTTTAATATTTTTGTATGTTGCAACGAGTTTGCTAAGTAGAGTTGAATAGTTTTGGCATTGGGTTACAAAATGAGCAATCATTTTGCATAATTTTTATTTTGTAGACTATTTGTATTTGTTATTTGTCACCAAGTATCTGATTTTATCAATAGGCTATGATACTTTACAAGCAAAGTACTTTCTTTGGCAATGAATGTTGTCTGAGTCGTGTTAAGGATGTTTATATATAGTCTACATGCTGTCAAATTATTTATTTATTTATTTATTTTTTATTTTTTTATAATAGTTTTAGGTACTCTATATGTTAGTGTGACTATGGCTATGCTAGACATGACATGAAATTCTTTGAGTCAATGGAAATGGGACCCCATAATGTGACTGACAGCAATATAATAGAAACTTCAGGGATTAAAGGGTCGTTTTCCTTTTCAAAAAGAGCCTCTCATGGATGCTAAACTGATGGGAGAAGAATTACTTCCACAATCTGAGGCAGATAAGATTGAAGCTATGCTTCTAGATCTAAAGGTTGTTTGCACCACAGTACCCCCTGTAACATATTTATTGTGTGCAACCCCACTTTTGATGGATATTTACATCTGGAGAGGGTGGATTGTATTTGTTTACTGCAAAAAATAATAGCCAGTCTTAATTGTTTTCCATACACTGACTTGGAAGACTTTATATATACTTTGTAATGGACGGTATTCTATCTCCGTTGAAACGCCAAAATTTTAATGGTAAATAACCGGTTGATATTTATGTGCAGAAATCATCTAACTTTCACAAAAGATCATTTGAGTCTGCTGTTGACTCTATTTGGGCTATTGCCACCAGTCATCTTTGGGGCAGATCTGAATGTGAAAATTTTGGTTGTTTTTATCTTTTAAACCATCTACATAAAAAGTATTCTATCTCTTGTTCTACAGCTTGTGATTGTACGCACTGACTTGAATGGTCACCTGAAGGCCTTGAAAGACTATTTTCTTTCAGCAAAAGGAGATTTCTTCAAGTCCAAATTCTATCTGATAGAGAATCTTTTTTATTTTTTTTTGATAGGATCGTATTAAACACACGCTAAGAGTATCCACAGTAGTGGAGCAAAAAATATAGCTATTTGGCACTTATAAAAGTCACTTTATCTATTTTATCTTCTCACAACCCACAGTAATGGAGCTATATATTTAGCTATTTGATTAAAATAATACAAATAACTCATTAAAATAAAACATCCACACCAAAAAAAAAAAACACCAGCACAACACAAACATCCACCACCACTAGTCCACAGCAGGAAAGAAAAAACCACCAATCCAAATCCTTAATCTTTTTTCTCAACCCAGACCAAGCAAAATCACCAATCACAAACAAAATAAAAAATCACCAATCACAAACTCAAGCCACCACCCACAATTAGAAACCCACCATCAAAAAACCACTGCAAAAACGAAACCCACCACCATTGCCACACTCACTACCACCAGCCACCACCGCCCACACCCATTGCCACTGCCATCACCACCCATAACCTCAACCCAAATCCAAACCCAATCACAACCTAAACCCACCATATCAACCAAAACCTAGCAAAAACCGAAAATCATCGAGAGAGAGAGAGAGAGAGAGAGAGAGAGAGAGAGGGTTAACCCACCATGGCTAACCCCCTGCTGTCGCGCTGTCATTTGAGCTTGGATTTGACCTAGAGAGAGAAAACGACGGAGAGAAAGATCGGCGCTGGGCAGGGGCTTGGGTCGGCAGTGAGTGAAGGAATTGAAGCTTGCAATGGGAAGAAATGAAGAGGGTGAGGACTGACTGAGAGGAGAGAGGAGGAACAAGTAGAAATGGGGAAGGAGGAGAAAGAAAAAAAAAAAAAATTCTAACCATGTGTGAACACAAATAAAATATATATATTTTTTGAGCTACAATGCACATCTAAAAATAAATGTGCACTGTAGCTGAGAAGCAAAAAAATTTAGCTATAGCTCCACTACTGTAGCTCTATTTTTGTCATTAGCGATGCTACAAATAGCAATATAGCTATTTAGCACAACTGCTGTAAGTGCTCTAACGATTGATTCCAAATGATATGTGACTGGAATTATTAATATTTTAATATTTAGGATTTAGTGAATTGATTATATTCAGTTTCATAATTAGGGAAGATACCAAAATCTGCAGTACAGATCCATAACAATTACAAGATATTTTAAAAGCTATGCTTTAGAATAAGGTGTGGAAATTGAATAAGGATTTTTTTTAGCTCAACTCTGTTTTTGGGTATAAGCCTTGAAAGTTGTCAATTTATTTAGTTTTTAAATTCAATAGTTACAATGGGAGATGAGAGATTTAGATCTTAGATGTTTCTGTTGAAAACGTTAAAATGTATCAACTAGTTGAGCTACACTATTGTTGGCAGAAAGTTAGCAAACCATTGGCCAAGTTCACATCAATACATAAAACGAATTACAGTTGCAAGTCTGCAGCCTCTTTCTCTCTCTTTTTATTCGTTTTTTGTTTGGTCATCTTCTATGCATGAACTCATACTTCCATTGCATTTTATGTGGATAGAGTAGTAAGAGCCGAACTTGAGACCTAAATCAACAAATTACCACCGAAAACTTCCAAGATAACCATTCAAGATCTCAAATTGTGGACAAAGGATAATAATATCACTTTTAGTTAATAACTCGCCTAGATAGATATATTACTTTTAATTAATTCCTCTTCGTTCTTGTTCTCTTTTTCCTTTGTTGCAGTTTGGTGTTTGGGAAGAGGAAAATGTGGTGGGAAATTTGAAAGTGTTTGGACAAAGAGAAAGGTTAGAGGCAATAGAGAAAGTAATGTTGTAATGGGTTTTGGAATTTGGAGAGAGAGAGGGAGTACTACTACTACTAGTAGAAAGAGCATAGCACACATTACTACAATAAATTTTTGCTTGCAACCCTATAAATCATTAAATGTGCACTCATAAGTTAGTATTTATTAATTTAATAAATGTATTTTCTTCTTTGAAAAATGTGCACTCTTTAGTTTTTGGATATGATCACCACGCATCCTTGGTGCGGTGGTCACTCCACTTGTGGGGTGTGGGGGCAAGGGCCGAGGTTCAAGTCTCCAGGAGGGAGCTTCACATATATATACACTTAGATTAGGCTAGAGTAGAAATTCTATCTTGTATTAAAAAAAAAAAAGTTTTTGGATATGGCTTATGTCCACTGGACATGTGTCCAAAATAGGACACATGTCCATATCCTAATATATCTAGTGCAACCAGACACAATCCCAATCCTTACTTTTTAACTTGTGTCCTTGGGTACTTATTAATAAGACCCTTATAGAAATGGTCATTTAACTTAGTGGTTTGGTGCCTTGTATTAGGGCATTAGTATCAGATTAGTGATATATAGTTCCACTACAGGCCTTTGTGGTCAAGTAGTGATCCTTTTCCCAAGTACAGATATGGGCTAGCCGCCCCTATTAGTCAGTTAATTAAAGAAAATGTAATATTAACAAAATAAAATGATAAATTAAAGAAACAATAACAAACTCTTCAGTCAAATTGATTCAATCATTCGATGGATATGGTTCATGACCAAAACAGATTCACGATTTTGAAGAACAAATAATCATGGACCATGTGATGCGCCAACAACAAATTTAAATGGATGCCTAGGCGGCAACGCTAAATTGAGAAATGACCTTTCAGCACAAGGTTTATAAAAGCTTATTTTTATCATCTAGAATGAGTGAGTCTAATAAGAATTGGGTTCAAATTATTTTCCACTCTCATACTGGGGCCAAGAGTGGGCTAGGCAAGAGTTGACCAAGGCAAATTAACTAATCATTTAAAGACGGTACAACAAAGTGGTTCCTTCATGAAAGAAATAACCCAAACACTTGACAAGGGTTTTTGGGCCACTGAATTAATCCAATTCTAGCCTCAAGTCCTGGCCCATATTAGGGTTGGGGACAATTAGGTTGGTGTCCAACAACAACACCACCTCCCACCCAAAAGAAAACGTTAGGGACAATTTTCTTTTTTAAAATTGTATTTTTCTAAGGTCCAATATATATAAATTTATTCAAAGTTACAATGGAAGGGATATTTGAACTTATAGGTCTCCATTGAAAATATAAGAAGATGCTACTTGAAGTAGGATCTTGGCAATAACTTTTTAAGATAGTACGTTGTAATTAGAACAATATCATTTCACATGAGATCACTAACGCTTCTTTCAATTTGTACTAATCATAGTATATCATGTTAGTAATTGTAAAAAACTTTTGTACCCGTAAACTCATTGAACTCAACTAGTAAAAAGTAGATGTACATATTACACAATCCACACTAGTAGGGGTGGCAAAATCTAACACGACTCATGGACATGACACAAATTTAGTTGGTTCTAGGTTGAGGTTTAATGAGTTCATGTCATCTATGGCTTGAAATGACTGACCCATTTAATAAACGTGTTGTATTCATGTTCAACTCACGGAATATGTTTGACCTGTTTAACTAAATGTTATTTTATCAATAAACCCTTCAAAACCCTAGGTATATAAATTTATTTTCTTTCCTAGTTGCAATCTCCCATGCCTTATGGCCACCTCTCACTCTCATACCTCAATCTTACCTCACCTTACCTTATTTTCTTTGCCACTGTTACCCTTTCGTCACTGTGATGGCAAGTCGACGTTAGGAATGACAATGGGGAGGGGCATGATCGAAGGATGGAATCTTCACCCCCGCCCCGCCCCATATGACGGGAAAAACTTTCTTGCCCCATCCTTGCCCCTTGGGGTCCCACTCATAAAATTATACCTTGTGTTAATTTGTTCCATAGCTATTATAATTTTTTTAATAAAACATGTTTTATTAATATAAATATACTTGAAATTATAACTAAATATATCCCATCAAATCAAACTAATTTTTAGTAAGAACTGAATAATATTATTGTAGTATTTAACAAGACAATATCACACAAAACAAAAATCTTAATATCCATGCATTTAAATAAGCTAATATTGATTTGTTTGTTTAAATAGTAGGGATTTAGGATATGAAAAATTACAATTATAGCCCTTATCAATGTGGGGCGGGACAAGGATGGGGTGGGGAGAGGCTAAAATGTCTAAACCCATCTTCGTCCCACATAGATCGTGGGACGGGGAAAACCTACTTAGGGCGAAGTGGGGAGGGGCGGGGCAAAATTGTCATCCCTAGTCATCGTCCCTCTTGTCCTTCATTTCTCTCTATCACTCAAAATCCTAGTCATCATCATCCTTTACTTTTATCTCTAAACTCTACCATCGCTTCATCTTTGTCGTCTTTTACCTTCACCTTTATCTATTTTCCTTAAATTGATTGTTGGGATCTGACATTAGCTGTTGTGGTTTATTTTGTTTAACATATTGTGATTGATTAATTGTGATATTGAGATATGCGTTAGTTGTGAATGATTATTTGTGACGCATTTATTCTGTTTCTAGATTTTATATTAAAAAAAACTATATGTTTGATTTTTCATGGTTCACATTAATTGGGTTAATACTAAAATTTGGAAAAAAAAATATTTCACTTTAGTAACATCTGATAAATGGATTGACACAACTGGCTCATTTAATAAACAATTCATATTAGGGTTAAGAAATCATGACCTGTTTAATAAACTTGTTGTGTTTGTGTCAACCTATGTAGTCAAATAGTTATAGATTGACACGACACAAACCAAACACACAAACACGAATTGCTACTCTTATAAACAACTGAGAGTTCAAGACCACTCAACCCCCAAAATAAAGAAATTCCTAACATGGCGGGCATACCCTTTGCCTTTGATTGGCTTAACAATAGATTGGATACAATTATACAATTTTGTCAAAAGGAAAAGAAGAATCGTATAAAAAAAATGTGGTGGAACTATTGAAGTAGAATTGTAAAAAAATGCACAAGTGTTTCAAATTTTAAAGCCTATCTAATATAAGGCCAACTCTCTATATGTGAAAGACTTGTATACCTTGTAGAGTGTGTCATTATTCTAAGATAAAATTTGGTTTCAAACATGTTTTTAACTTTGAGCTCCAACTATTAATAAAAAGATAATATTTATTTTTAACATGGATAATGTATATGACCCTTTTTTTAGAAGGATATATGACCTATTTAATGCAACCTACCAAGTGAACAAAATGTTGGAAAAATAGCATAGAGTGAATAAGAAATTGATGTTTTCTATGTTCACTTGAAGATGTTATTAAAAGTGGTAAAACCTGAGTCCCACATAGAAAAGGAAAGAGATAATATATGAATTTATATGTTCATGAGTTGGACATTGGGTTGGGCTTTTGGCATATGTGGACTGGGTCTATTTGTCCAAATAATAATATTTTATTATTTTAATTTTTGAGTTAGAAACAAAGTGCCTGTTCAGTAACGTATTATTTTCCATAGTCCCTCATTCATAAAAACAAATTTTCAGAAAACTCTCCCAATAAGAATATTTTTGTGCATTTCATTTTGTGTCAAAGAGAGAGAAAGAAACATTGAGTAGTTCACAAGAGCATGACTTTGTGTGCTTCATTTTCGTGCTGTAGATTATTTTATCCTAGGAGACAGACGTCCGTGAGTCTCAAAGCACCACAGTGATTGTGTGAGGGGCGAAATCTGCTTTAAGAAGATTGTGTAAAACACAAGACTTGATCTGAACCATTCATCCTTCATGCATTTGGTCTGTGAGTTTTTAATTATTTGCAGATTTCTTCTTATATATAAAGTATCTATATATTGTGTTTGTCTATCACATTTATTTGTGTTATTGCTTATTTAGATTTGTATGTTGTTTCTTTTGCTTTATCACAAAAATAAATTGTTGAAATATATCCAACAGTCTTAAAGCAGATTTATATATTTTAATTTATTTTTGTGATTTACAGTGAAGGGAATTTCGGGTTTGTTGAAAATCATTATCGGCAATTTTTATTTCCCTGGGTAAAGCTTGAAAAAACTAGTTTGAGTTTATCGTTTATTGCGAAAGGTATTATGTGTTTATCGTTACTGTGAGTCTCTTTGATATTATGCCTTTTTGTCTTATTTGCTTGGCTGGGCATTATTTAGATTCTGTTGTTTAGTGTGTTCGCATTGTGCCTACTCTATTTTTGCAGTTAGCTTGACTTTTTATTTGCACAGTAACGTTTGAAAGTATATATTTATAATTATTTCTTAAACTTGGCTGGTTTTGAGGGTTCAATTTGTTTAAATTTTGTTGAACACAGATGTCAAACAAAATTGTTGTGAAACCTATTGTGGCTCAAACCAACATGAACCTTTTTGCAGTGATTTCTGAAGTGGACTTGGTAGGAGGAAATACCGAGGAATGGTGGATGGACACTGGGGCTACTCGCCATGTATATTCAAAAAAGAAAATGTTTTCTACATATAATCTTGTGGGTAATGGAGGAAAAATTTTCATGGGAAATTCCTCAACCTCTAGATTGAAGGAATTGGAAATGTTGTGCTCAAAATGACTACAGGCAGGTTTCTTACTTTGAAAGATGTACTCCATGTACTAGAAATTCAAAAGAACCTTGAATCTGGCTCATTGTTGAGCAAGAATTGTTTCAAGTTGGTCTTTGAATCTGATAATTTTTCACTCTTTAAGAGTGGAATGTATGTGGGTAAAGGATATTTGAGCAATGACTTGTTTAAGATGAATGTAATGACTGCTTTTCCTACTATTGATAATAATAAGGGTACATCTTCTGTTTACATGCTTGAGTCATCTAATGTATGGCATGGTAGATTGGGTCATGTTAATTATCATTCTTTACATAGACTAATCAATTTAAATTTACACGCCTTAGTTGACATACTTGAATTGTCAAAAATTTGAAATGCACAAGAATTTGTTATGGGTGTTTATTAAGTAAGTAAGGATGAGACATTAGAGATGTCCATTCATTATAAGAATGAAGTTGAGAAATAATTCAATGAATACAATAAGTTCTTGATTACCATAGAACTTGTGGGGGGAAGCTATTATTTCCACTTTATTTTTTCATTGAAATTCCTTAAAAGAAATCCACTAAGACACCTTGTGAATTATGGAAAGAGTGATCGCCTTTCTATAAATTCTTCAAATGTGGGGGTTTTTGATGAAGGTGGTGGTTCCTATTCCTAAAGGATAAAGAACCAGTGATTGTGTTTTCATTGGTTATGGTCATAATAGTAGTGCATAGTGCTTTCTAATTTATGAATCTATTATTTTTATATGCATGACAATTAATTAGAATATATTTCAAGTGTTAAACTTTCTTAAAGAAAGTTTGAGTCTACGTTTAGTATCTCTCATGATCAAGAGTTGATGGAAGAGAAGTTGAGCCTAAGCGTAGTAAAAGGACAAACGTCATGGTTGTTTGGTCCAAAATTTCTAATTTATATATTAGAAGATGAACTTAAAGCTTCAAAGAAGCAAAATCCTAAAGTGCCTTCTTGGAAAAGAGATTGTCAATAGTGCAATAAATCCATCTTTGAAATCTATGCATAGTAATCGGTGGATCTACCACTTAAGAGTTTGAGAGTTGATGAAATTATTGACTATTACAAGGAAAGACTTGTTGTAGAAGGCTATAAAGATAAGGAAGATATTAGTTTTCTTGATACACAATAAACCAAAGGGGTTTATGGTTCTTCTATAAGGAAACAAAGTGTGTAGGCATGTTAAATCTTTGTATGGATTGAAGCAAGTTTCAATGCAATGACATGAAAAATTTGACAATGAGATGATGTCAAATGAGTGTAGATTTAATGCGGCTAGTGTGTAATGTGAAATATATCACAAGGGGCTATGTCGTTGTCGGATATGCGCATGTAAGTGTTGTAGATGTGATTCAAGTAATTAAATTTTCTAATACATCTGATGGACTTTTCTTATCTTAATCACATGAGAGATGTGAAGATAGTCTAGTGAGAACACCTTATATTAAGAGCATATGTATTTTCATTGGAAGTCTTTATAAATCTAAACAAACATGCATTGTTGGATACTTGTGCCTCCTATTTGTGTATATTGGTAGGGCACAGAGTTATGGTAGATCTCAACATATTTGTTGGAGACATAATACCATGAGGCAGTTACTCCCAAATGGAAGTGATTCCAAATTATAAAACGGATTCATAATTAGTTGTTTGAGTGGAGAGCAAGTAAACTGCTCACTGAGCGGAATTGGGTTAAATCCTATAACCTAAAAGTCTCCGAGATGGCAACCCAACCTAGCTGATTGGAGATCCCAAGATCTAGGTTCAAAGGGACAATCGAATCGTGGAGACTAATTTTTATCACTATGGAGATAAAATCTCCCACCAATTCCTATGATGAAATAGTGATGCCTGTAAGCGATATTCAGGGTAAGCTTTGCTTTTAATGATTCTTATATCTTGGAATTCCAAGTGGGGTATAGCAGGATACTCTTAATAAGAGTCACCTATATGAGTGTGAAGTGGGCTGCTTCCATGAGACTTTCAAGGCTGAATTCTCTAAAGCACTTCATGAATTTACTAGGATATGTTCAGAGCCGAAATGAACACAACTATAAGAACGAAATATGTTCGAAAATGAGCTGTGTGAATTCTATTGTCTTGATATACACAAACGGCTGACAGTTCAAAAACATCGTGTTTACTGATTAGCTAGTATATTCGATAGTCTTTCATAAAGGAAGGTTCAAAGCCAAAAGCTACATCTCCCGATATAGTAACTTTTCTTTTACTCTCTCTGTGTCTGCATCATCATTTGCATTGTGTTTATCAGTTTCTATTCATGTGGGGGATTGTTGGAAAAATAGCATAGAGTGAATAAGAAATTGATGTTTTCTATGTTCACTTGAAGATGTTATTAAAAGTGGTAAAAATCCTGAATCCCACATAGAAAAGGAAAGAGATAATATATGAGTTTTGTACGGCACCGAGCCCCCAGAGCCATTTGGGCCTTAGGCCCAAGTTGAGTAATATATCCCACAATTCTTGATGCTTATGTCAGAGAAACTGGGTTTAAGATCCACTTGGGCCGCGGGAGCAAATCTTGCAATGTCATGTCAGGCCCAAAGCCTGTTGGACCGGTCTTTGAAATAAGTACTTATCATTCTGTTGCTGGGAAGTTGCCCGGCGCATCCATCTCCTATGCACATGAGTGCTTGGGAAGGCCATACCCTATATGCTCAACGACTCCTTGGCGAATCCCGCCACCGAATATCATCCCCTCCTGAGAGTGGGAACTAGTTCCAATGTCACTCACATCTCACCTCCAACTAAACATCCACTTAGCGATAACAATATTGGACCTCCATTTCCACTAGCCTTGAAGGTAATCATGATTTTCCACTTATTTTGAACTATAAATAGAGGAGGCCAAGGAAGAGAAAGGGTTGTTGAAGGTCCGAAAGGAGAGCCTGAAAGAGAGATTAATGAGTGAGAGGTAAGCAATCTAGTGGTTATAGAAACGTTGTTGGGTCTCTAAGCCAGAATCACCCAGAGTAGGAAATCCAAAGCCTACATTACAAGTATTTTGTGAGCCCAAAAGCGAGAGTAGCCCGTTAAGCTCGTTCTAGGAGCGCACAATTGGTGTTGTATGTAAGGATCTCCTACAAAGCTGTTGTTCGGCTGAAACTTATGCACGGGAAAATATTTGAAGGGCGTTCGGGAGGCCATGCTGAAAGCGGGTCCGTGGGGTCCTCTCGGGGATCCACATGACAAGAGAGAAGACAGAAAAGATGTGGGGATAGGGAGCTTGAGTGAGAAGAGGAACAATCTAGTCTCGGAGAAGGGTCGTATCAGACACACTGAACAATGTCAACTGCCTCCGAACATGAGCAACTAGACGAGCGAGATTAGGAGCTGGAGTGGCTGCGCAGACTAGTGAGAGATTTGAAGTTAGAGGCAAGAGATAGGCGCCGCAAAAGGGATCGGGACGACCGACAAAGGACGGATGGCAATGTAAGAAATCAACGGAGGGAAGGATCCAACCAGTCCGGCTCCCGTCCAAGCCGAGATCGTTCACTTTCCCAAGAATCACATCGGCGCAGGAACCGTTCCCATTCTCAGGAGTCACGACGACGCAGGAATCACACCCACTCGAGAGAGTCACGCTAACAACTGATAGGATCGGATAGAGAATCTTGTATATTAAACACATGCTAACAACTGATTCCAAATGATATGTCTGGAATTATTAATATTTTAATATTCAGGATTTAGTGAATTGATTATATTCAGTTTCATAATTAGGGAAGATGCCAAAATCTGCAATACAAGTCCATAGCAATTACAAGATATAATTTAAAAGCCATGCTTTAGAATAAGGCGTGGAAATTGAATAAGGATTTTTTTTAGCTCAACTCTGTTTTTGGGTATAAGCCTTGAAAGTTGTTAATTTATTTAGTTTTTAAATTCAATAGTTACAATGGGAGATGAGAGATTTAGATCTTAGATGTTTCTGTTGAAAACGTTAAAATGTATCAACTAGTTGAGCTACATTGTTGTTGGCAGAAAGTTAGCAAACCATTGGCCAAGTTCACATCAATACATAAAACGAATTACAGTTGCAAGTCTGCAGCCTCTTTCTCTCTCTTTTTATTCGTTTTTTGTTTGGTCATCTTCTATGCATGAACTCATACTCCCATTGCATTTTATGTGGATAGAGTAGCAAGAGCCCAACTTGAGACCTAAATCAACAAATTACCATCGAAAACTTCCAAGATAACCATTCAAGATCTCAAATTGTGGACAAAGGATAATAATATCACTTTTAGTTAATAACTCGCCCAGATAGATATATTACTTGGGATAAAACCCTTTTTCGTCCCTACATTTTCGCGCGATTCCCATTTTGGTCCCTAACTTTTTTTTTCATCGCTTTTAGTCCCTATCCTGAAAAACGCGTCTCATTTTTGTCCCTGCCATTACATCAGAGACAGAAATTGCACAGGTTGTAAACGACAAAGTTAAGATCATTAAAATAATAATAAAATTTTTTATTTTAACATTAAAAAATGCCACCTCAGCATTTAAATAAAAAAAATTAATTTATTAATTTTAACTAAATAAAAAAATTAAAAACAGAAATAAAAACAAAAAATTACATTAATTAAGATCTGAGGGTGGCTTGAACAAGAACAATAAGAACATAAACCCAGATTTAAGAACACAAAATTAAAATCCAAAAATCA
Source organism: Quercus lobata (assembly GCF_001633185.2). Lineage (NCBI taxonomy): Eukaryota > Viridiplantae > Streptophyta > Magnoliopsida > Fagales > Fagaceae > Quercus > Quercus lobata. The sequence goes on along the minus strand of NC_044912.1, from coordinate 53,590,112 downwards.
CAAACCCAAAAACACAAGCACAAAAACAAAAACAACAGATCTTCCTATTAAACCTGAACACAAAAGCAACAAACACAAAACACAAACCCAGCCTGGTTCGGCACAAAACACAAACACAAAACACTCCTGAACCACCTGAGGCTGCTCGTTAATCTGCTTGGCCAGCTCAAACACAAATCATGGAAGCAGCAGCAGCAAACATCAACTAAGCGCAAATCGAAACCACCAACAACACCCACAGAGGCACGGGTACCACCGACAAAGATTGTTCCGGTGACGAAAAGGAAACCACTAGCCGACGTAGTCGCCGCCGCAGCTGATTCTAACAACAATAACAACATCGTTGTCTACGGTGTCGATAGCAGCAACCAGAATGGCAACGACAGTGGCGAATCGGGCAGCGGGTCGCGGAAGAGGAAGTCGCGATGGGCCGACGATGAGCCTAAGCCCCTGTCGACTTCACTGCCGATTCAGCTCCCTAATTTCATGAAAGATCTCCCTGATGTGAGGGATTACTTAGTGCCTCAGAGCTTGACCCCTATCCTAGAAAGCTTGTTTGACGGATATAGGGATGTGGGTGTTGAGACCAATTTATCTTCTAGGGTAAAGATGAATCGGCGGGATTGCTGGGTTTGTGTTTGTATTCTTAGTGTTTTTTGGGTTTGTGTTTGTTGTTTTTGTGTTTGGTTGACTAGAAAAATCAGTTGCTGGGTTTGTGTTTTGTGTTTGTTGCTTTTGTGTTTGGTTGACAAGGAAGATCTGTTGTTTTTGTTTTTGTGTTTGTGTTTCTGGGTTTGTGATTTTTAGATTTTAATTTTGTGTTCTTAGATCTGGGTTTATGTTCTTATTGTTCTTGTCCAAGCCACCCTCAGATCTCAATTAATGTAATTTTTTGTTTTTATTTCTGTTTTTAATTTTTTTATTTAGTTAAAATTAATAAATTAATTTTTTTATTTAAATGCTGAGGTGGCATTTTTTAATGTTAAAATAAAAAATTTTATTATTATTTTAATGATCTTAACTTTGCCGTTTGCCACCTGTGCAATTTTTGTCTTTGATGTAACGGCAGGACAAAAACGAGATGTGTTTTTCAGGATAGGGATTAAAAGCGGTGAAAAAAAAATTTAGGGACCAAAATGGGAATCGTGTGAAAATGTAGGGACGAAAAAGGGTTTTATCCCTTACTTTTAATTAATTCCTCTTCGTTCTTGTTCTCTTTTTCCTTTGTTGCAGTTTGGTGTTTGGGAAGAGGAAAATGTGGCAGGAAATTTGAAAGTGTTTGGACAGAGAGAAAGGTTAGAGGCAATAGAGAAAGTAATGTTGTAATGGGTTTTGGAATTTGGAGAGAGAGAGGGAGTACTACTACTACTAGTAGAAAGGGCGTAGCACACATTACTACAATAATTTTTTGCTTGCAACCCTATAAATCATTAAATGTGCACTCATAAGTTAGTGTTTACTAATTTAATAAATGTATTTTCTTCTTTGAAAAATGTGCACTCTTTAGGTTTTGGATATGATCACCACGCATCCTTGGTGCGGTGGTCACTCCACAAGTATAAGTGTGCTTATAGGAGTGTGGGGGGCAAGGGCCGAGGTTCAAGTCTCCAGGAGGGAGCTTCACATATATATACACTTAGATTAGGCTAGAGTAGAAATTCTATCTTGTATAAAAAAAAAAAAGTTTTTGGATATGGCTTATGTCCACTGGACGTGTGTCCAAAATAGGACACATGTCCATATCCTAATATATTTAGTGCAACCGAACACAATCCCAATCCTTACTTTTTAACTTGTGTCCTTGGGTACTTATTAATAAGACCCTTATAGAAATGGACATTTTCCTTAGTAGTTTGGTGCCTTGTACTAGGGCATTAGTATCAAATTAGTGATATATAGTTCCACTACAGGCCTTTGTGGTCAAGTAGTGCTCCTTTCCCCAAGTACAGATATAGGCTAGCAGCCCCTATTAGTTAGTTAATTAAAGAAAATGTAAGATTAACAAAATAAAATGATAAATTAAAGAAACAATAACAAACTCTTCAGTCGAATTGATTCAATCATTCGATGGATATGGTTCATGACCAAAACAAATTGGCGATTTTGAAGAACACTAGTTTGGGGCAGCACGTGCTTGTCGTTATACTTAATAGTCACATAAAGTCAAATATAGAACCTATTATTAGCTTGTCTCTATAATTTAAATTCCAATTTAGATCAAATCCACTTCTACAATCAAATCCTAATTAAAGAAGACACATATATTCTATGTAATGAAACAATGTACTTTTCGATGCCATCAAAACATTGAACATCATCAAAATTCAAAACATCATAAAGAATTTATAAACAGTGATCTTTCTCTCGACTTTTTATACTCTTAATCTCATTTGTTGATCCACACTTTCTACTCTGTCAAAGATTTAGGCTCTCAAGTATCTGTAGTGTTAAGCCATAAAACCTTCATGAATTGGCACCTCCACCGTAGCACATTAGGTGACCACCTGTTAAAGGAATGAATGTTGTTTACTACACCCTACATACAATACAAACAAAACAGAATAAAAAAATATATTAAAACATTTCTCCTTACATATTTGAAAAGAATGCCTAATATGTGTATACAAACAAAACAAAACCGATAAATATATTAAAAACATTTCTCCTCACATATTTGGAAAGGATGCCTAATATGCATTGTAATGGTATAACCAAACTAAACTAAAACTATATTCAATTAGCCAAGAGCCCTATAACTCAATTGGTTGGCACCTCCTAGTGTTTTCATCCAAGACATTAAGGGTTCAAACTTCAAATTGCCTCTCCCACAACTATCAAATTATGTATATATTTTTTTAAAAGGTTATATTCAATCAACCAGTTTCAATTTCATAATTCTATAACCATTTGTAATATTAAATTGAACTAAACTAAACTAAACTGAACAACATGTAAGAGACAAAATCAAAACATCCAAAAAGGAATGGAGCTCATTGATTCACAAAACTCTCTCTCTCTCTCTCTCTAGAGAGAACAAAGATATCAATTTAATTTTTTTAATTCTCAAAGTTAAATTCCATCATAGAGTTGAAAAATATCACCAAGTGATAGGGCTAATTTCTCCAAGTGCATTTGTTTCAATCTTCTTAGAGCTTCTTAATTTAAATGAGGCTGAAAACTGTCTGAATGTCAGCATTGAGAGATTTAACATAAACAATATAATACTTTTGGTTCAATTCAAATACAACTTCTGATTTCCAAAAGAATTTACCAATTACTCTAAAAGCTCAAGCTAAGAGACAAGAGTGTAAGCTACTTATTCACAAGTTCTAATAACCTCATTGCCTAATTATGCATCAAGTTTGATTCTTATTGACGAATTAAAAAAAGAAAAAAAGAAAAAAAAAAGGCATTCACTTAATTTTATTGCTTAAAATTCGAACAACCTCTCCTAAGAGAGGCAAAATTTTTAAGCTCTCCATTTGTTTACTTAAGAATAGGAAAGAAAGCAAAATTTTGAGCAATTCATTCTTTTTTCTTCTATTGGGATTTTCATATTTTAACTCTAACCTCAGCTTCCTAAATTCATAGCTTTGACAAGACAAGTAATAAGTCAACTTCTTTTCCGTATTTTCTCTTACTAAAAGACCCAAAATCCAAAATGACACAATTTGGACTATCATTTTTTTCTTTTCTTTTTTCACCCCTCTTAAGTTTCTCATAATTGAACTCACATCAGCTCAACTAAGCTTATAGCTTCAACAAGAGAAGTAATAAGCTCACTTTCTTTTCCATTTTTCTCTTACCAAAAGACATCCTTAAATAACAAAACTTGTACCACTTCATTAATTTATACTTTTGTCACCTTCTAGATTTATTATAATTTAATTCTTACACAAGCTAATAGCTTCAACATGACAAGTAAAAAGCTCACTTTCTTTTCTATTTTTTATTTCCTAAAAAGCCAAAATTACAGTAAAACACACACACATATAGATGTGATATATAAAAGACCATGAAACAAATATTAGAAAAAAAAATGATATTTGGCCAAAGGAAACAAATGCAACCTTATATATCATTATGTGATGTGCCATAAATCAAAATTGTCCATTCCTTTGGCTTCCTAATTACTGTTTACAATTCTTGTGGGTTGACAAGCAAGAAAGGAGCTTTAACTCCAAGAAGCACATTTTTCTAAAGAAGTCACATTCACATAATTTCTTGCTTTAACAAAGAAGGCATAATTTCAACAAACCATGTAAGTTAAATTTCGTTTCTCTATTTATCTAGGTGGCAAGAAATAAAAAGAGAGTCAAAATTATGGTTGAACTGAGTTTAAATTGCAAAGAGAAATCTCATTTAAACATCTACCATATCATTTGTCTTAATGACAATTGTGAACCATGAAATTGCAATATTCCAAAGCCAAAATAGGCTTAAACCACAAGCAAGTATTATGTAGTTTCCTATAAAATGTAACGAATGAGGAAAAACCACACATTTGCACAACTATTAACAAAAACATATTTATGTGATATTCTTATATTAAACAAAAATTTAATTACAAATTACAAAAAGTATAAAAATAAATAAATAAATAAGTGAAAAATGATAAGGCAAATAGAAACAAAAAAGGGGAAAGATAATATTTGAACTCCAAAAAAACTTTATAACCCAAAATATCTAAGAATTGTAAAATTCAAATCACTAATACTTTTATTCTTATCCTTTCTGAGTTACCAAATAGACTTCCAATTCATTTTACAAACTTCATTTGCTTACATAAGAAAATGTCAGAAAACAAAAGAAATCAAATTTAAATTTTAATACTCACCCTTCACCATCCCCATATCTGAACAGACACACACATAAACACACACACGCACACACACAACCCAAAAGACCTAAGAATTTCGAAATTTAGATCTCTATACTTTTCTTCTTATCCAATTTCAGTAACCAACAGCCTTCCAATTGATTACACAAACTTCAATTGGCTAAATTAGACAATGCCAGAATATTAAAAGAAAACAAATCCAAATCTTGCTCTTAACCATTCTCATCTCAAAAGACACACATGCAACATTTTCAAAGCAAAGAAAAGAAGCATGGATATAGCTATATTCGAACGAAAATGTGAAATCTTACATGACGAAAACTTTGGGCAGAATCAAGAACACCTTCAGACCTTCTCCATCTGCAATGTACATAAATGGTGATTTTAGAAGCATAAACACAAAAAATAGCCTTGGAATTAGAATATACATTAGGGGGAAAGAGAGATGAGATATGATTAAACCTATTCTGCCATGGTTAGGGTTTGCCTAGATTAATAGAATCCGATCCTTGATAATTTGTATAAATTGGCACTTCGGTTTGGTCAAGCTCTTTTTAGTTATGCTAACTTGATTTAATGCAAATAATTTTCCAAGCCAAATTTGTAAAAAAGACCTAGGATAGGAATTGGGATTAGCAACTCAAAAATCTCACAAATGAAAAGGCAAAGAAATTAGGGATGAAACATCTTAACATAATTCTAATGATGTTGTTCAAAATTAATATTCATAGATGAGGTAAAAAATTTAGTCATACACACCGATTTAATATACAAATATCAAATATGCTTCAGAAGTTCAGATCACATAGTGTAAGATTTCCTATTTAAAATATAACAGATTTAAAATATAAGATATATATATATATATATATATATATATAAAGATTAGATCAACAGCCAAAATAAACTTAAAATAAATAATAAAAGAACAAAATTGATCATTCTCCCAAAACTCCAAGAACTATGAAACTAACATTCTAGAATAACAGAAATATAGAGTTAAATAAGAGAGAGTGACAGAAACGCATTTTTAGAAAGAAAAAAGATGAGATGAAATCCAAAACCTATGATGAAAATGAATTAAACAAGAAGAAAAGAGATTAATTTGAGTGACAATTAATTTGATTACAGATCACTGATCATGTTATGCCTAGAATCAATATATCAAATATTTACAAATATATATATAAATATAAATAAATAAATAAATAAATATATATATATATATATATATATATTCAAAGACCTAACATTTTTACCAAAAACACAAAGCATACCTTACCTTTGTGAGATGATATCCAAAAGATTAGTCCCTACTTTTGTATCAAATAGCTCAGTTTGGTGGCTGCAAATTGAATATAACAAATTAGCACTTCAAAAAAATTTCTTTAAACCAAAAAAATAAAAAAGAGGAAGATTACAAACCCCATGACCAATCACATCACCACCACCATTACCGGAAACAAAAATAGCAACAATTGATATATTCTTCTAGAACATTATAATTTGTATGATTCTTTTTATTCTTTCTACTGGTAGGATCATTCATTTATGTGTATAGAGAGAAACATAAAGCACAAATTTTGCTATGAAATTGATGGAAAAACAGCAACTTTACAATTGAATGGAGTAGGTAGCTTTTCTTTTTGGCAAGGCGCGACCTGGGTCGCGCGGCGACCAGCATCAATCCAGTTTTTCCCGTTGTTAAAAAGTAGAGAGAATGAAATGGGATTAGGCAAAAATGGAACCAAATTATGATTAGTGAAACTTCAAAGTGGAAATATTAGAGAGAGAGAGAGAGAGAGAGAGCACTTACCTATAGTGTGCTAGCCGAAAATACCAAAAATGGAACCAAATCCCCTTTCTTTATGATATGTTTCTCTCTCCCTCTTTCAATATCTTCGCACCTTAGAAAGGAGAAACCCACACACACACAACTCCAAACCCAACAGCTAAAAGTTTAGAAGAAAAGAAACCCAAAATACCCATATTAGCAAATGAAAAGAAGAAATCAAGGAAATCATAAAGAAGATAAATTTAGAGAATGTAAACACTTGTGGTATGAGTTAAGAGAAAAACCAAAGCCACAAACCAGACCTTTGATTTATATAATAGTTGAAAAGCCCTCTCCATTTTTTTTTTTCTAGTTCTTCTCTCATGTAGATCGGCTGCAAATGTTCTTGGGTTTCAAATTTTTTTGTTGATCTGGATTAGTAGAAAGAGATCGATGCTGAGGCTAGGTTGTGAAGGAGTTGAATCACAGTACAGATCGGTGGTTTGGGAGGAAAAGAAAGAAGAAAAAAATTCGTGTAGAGAGAAGAAGAAGAAGAAGAAGAAGATAAGAGGCAGTAAACGGCGACTCACTGTTGTTTGAGTTTATCTTTAAATTTTGACTGAATTGTTGTTCTCTTCAAACACACCGTTTTAGCTTCACAAGAAAACGAAGCTTGACTAAACCAAAAAATTACGGTAGAGAAGCTCATTCACTCTTTTTATATAGTTAATAGAAATAGAAATAGAAATAAGGACATGGATTTCCTCCAAACATGTTTGCAGCAACTGCTGCAATAGTCTAGGAGCCCCATTGGCAATATTTATTTGGGAGGGCACATCTCATTTAGGAACAAAGATCCTCTATCCTTGGAAAGAAATCAGTGTCCTTAAATTTATCTGCCTCTGATGGTGTAAATTATTTAAACTATTTTTCAAATTACCTAAAACTACCAATTTCTTTCCAAGTATAGAGGATCTTTGTTCCTAAATGAGATGTGCCCTCCCAAATAAATATTGCCAATGGGGGCTCCTAGACTATAGAGTATAGAGCAAAGCAAACCCAAGAGAAGTCATAGAAGAAATGGAGCGTGCATCTTCAAAGGTGGCTATCTTGATCCTATTGGTCATTGCTTCTTGTTACCTCCTTTCCCTCTCATGGATACAAAGGGAGAATTTTTTTATGCCACATGGAAGTAGCTAATGAAAATTATGAAATGATTTTGAATGCAGGTCTGTCTTTGTCAAAGGAGCAAACTATTTCATGTAAATTCTAATGGAGACTGTACAAATTGTAACCCCGGTGATTATGGCGTTTGTAGAGTTGAAGGCCGATACGAATGTGAGCCACCCCCAAAAGACTCCACAATTGTCGTCAAGGATGCAGATTCTAGAATTGTAGTGGGGGTAAATGTTTTTGTGGGTTTAGTGCTGGATATTTCCACTTCATTGTGAAGGTGATAGGCAATAATCTTTCTTGGCTATGTAGTCAATTATTAATAAAATGATTTAATTGAAAAAAGAGTTATCAATAATTTTAATTTAGATGAGTTTATTTGAACATTAAACATTATAATGAATCAAGGCTTAAGATGAGATTTATTATTGGCAAAAGTGACAAGAAATGAGATGGTGTTGGGATAAGTTTTAGGTTCAAAATCATGCTAAAAAAAAAAAAGATAATGTTCTACTTGACTTTGCTAGTGAACATTAGAGATTGGTGGGAGGAGTGCTTTGGTTTGTAATTAAAAATGGTCAACTCAAACAGGGCCATCCTGATTCCTGATCCTCTCTTTTAAGGCAATCTACATCTCTCATGCCTTTCATGAAAAATAATAATAATAATATGGGCTAGGAGTTATTGGATCAATAATTATGCACTTTGAAGGAAGAGTGTGATGGCTTCATAAAGGATCATCAGCCTTCATTTGTAATAAAGTCAGCTGCCCCTTTTGGGACATCCAATGTGAGGAATAAACCTAAGAAAGGACTTAAAAAAAAAAAGAAAAAAAGAAAAAAAAAAAAGGCAAATCTATAAGGCCCTTAAAAGCCCAATCATGATTTTCCTTATCAAGGCCTATTTCGGGTTTCAATTTGGGCCTCAATACTAAAGGAGTCTTTGGTTCCACAGAATGGCCTCATTGATCAAGGCCCGACCAAAACCACTAACCCACGCCGACTGAATACATCTATAATGCATGGCATTATATATAAGTACTCTTTGCATATTAATTAGTTTAGGGTATTAAAGTATAATTTTTCTTATTTTTAAATGGATGCGAATTTTGAAATATTTATTCTCTATGCTTGCCTAATTTCAAGATGATCAAAGATTAATAGCAAGATAAACATAGTTAACACTTCAAGTCCTTTAACAGGATAGTTTAAGACTCTAGGAGCTCGTTTGGATTGAGGGAGGAAAGAGGGGAGTTGAGTAGAGTTTGCTGAAAATAGGCTAATTTTGAGTCAAAATTATTCTACTCCCCCTCCCTCCCTCCCCCTTCAATCCAAACGGACCATAAGGTAATCAAAAGACAACTCACGAAAATGACTAACCATAATTTAATTGGGACTAAGTACATAATGAAAGTCTAATTCAAATTAAATTGTTACTTGCAATGAGTTTCTTTTTTTCTTTTATAGGTTCTTCTTGCCAATGTATTTACCAGGTTTAGTCCAATAAAGGAAGTGGCTGCTACCGTACTTAGGGGAGCCAAATTGGATGACTGGGCACAATTATGTTGGTGTGATCATATATGGCCGTAAACTAGTCTCAAGGATAAAAGCTAGGCTTTAGTTCTGCCCAGCTAATGCATTGACTTTTGACTATCCTCATGAATTTCTCCGCATATTAGAGCAAATTTGAATTTCTTTTTCTTACGGTATTTAAGGTTTAAGTGTACCATGTCATTTTAATACCAATTAACAAACACATTTCTCTTAATAATATCTTCACACGTTCGGTGTTCGTTTAGATAGCTTATTTTTTGCCGGTTTATTTTATTATTCAGCTTATTTTTGCTATTATTTATGAGTCCTACTATACTTTTGGTACTATTCATGGGTCCTACTGTACTATTTTAGCTAACTTTTACCTTTATTTATAATATTTTTAGCAAAAAGTTTTCAGTTTCAGCAAAATAAGCGGATCCCAAACAGACCCTTAGTTTTGTAAGTAATACCCCAGATTAAATGAATTTTTGTGTGGATTTAAGTTATGTAGATGCCTATGCATGAGTTGTAAGTCTATATCAAGCCTATATAAAGACAATCTAGATTAAGTAATGCTAGAGATACAAACTTTTTTACAAAAAACTTTTACAAATTGCTGATGTGGTGAGTGGTTATTAGTAAATGAAAAAGTGATGCTAATGGTGAGCCTAGATGAAAACTAATAAAAAGTTAGACACATCAACAATTTGTAAAAATATTATAAAATAATTTGTGACTGTAGCATTACTTGATCTAGATTATATGAAAGATTGTGAAGAGTTATAATAGTAATGCTTGCGGGATGTGGGGGGTAAGGGCCAGAGTTCAAGTCTCCAAAAGGGAGTTTCACACACATATATACTTAGATTAAATTAGAGAAGAATTTCTATCTTGTATCAAAAAAAGTAATGATGCCTTTTACAACTTGTTTGGGGCTTTGAAATAGAGAATAGAATATGAAAGAATCTTTTTTAAAGTGTGTGTGTGTGTGTATATATATATACAAAACTTAGGTATAGTACCTTAGATACTATTCCTTAGGTTTTTCTCTTAAGATTCAGCCATGTGACTATTTAACTTAAAAATATACTTCCATCCCATGCGAAAAAATCCACATGGCAGAATTTTAAAAGGGGAACCTAAGTAACAGCACCTAAGTACTGTACCTAAGTCTCTCTCTCTCTCTCTCTCTCTCCATATATATATATATATATATATATATTCAGGTCTCTGTTTTCAAACTTCCCCTTTAACAGATGTCATTATTATCAAATTTCCATACTTTGGAAGGATCTCCACCCTTTATGGTAACAAATATTAATGTCTTTTTTCTTTATCAAGTTAATGATTGAATGTGATTAAGCAATTTTTTTTTTTGGCTATTTTACTAATTTAGTGATTGACATTAATGAGAGAAACTAAATCCAATAATTATGAGCATTTAAAAATTAATGACTTTTTAAATTTCACTCATTCCTATATCAAATTACTTTCTTTTTATTGTTCATTTAGGAATTTTAAGAGTTTTATAGTCATAATTAAATTTATTGCATGACATTTACATACCAAGATTCTACCTCTTCATCTCCCACTCATTTTTAAGATCCATTTGTTTTACTCAATCAAACTTTCATGAGAAAGCAAAGCAAAACATAGGAATTGGAGAAGGAAGAAGGAGACGAACAACAAGGACTCTTTTCGTTCCACTTTGTGCTTTTTTTCCTTAACAACTCTCTCTCTCTCTCTCTCTCTCTCTCTCTCTCTCTCTCTCTCTCTCTCTCTCTCTCTCTCTCTCTCTCTCTCTCTCTCTCAGAGTTAACTCTAACCCAAACACTTATTAGTTAGTATTCAAGCTCTTAAATTTGCTTAACATATCCATGCTAGGTTGGTTTTTTTTGTTTTCTCTTCTTCTTCTTCTTTTCCTTATTTTTTTCTTAATCAGGTGGGTCAGGTTCGACCCGAGACTCGAACATTTGGCCTAAACCCAACTCGAGCTTCCATTCAACCTACCTAAAAGCCTTCGGGATGAGTACACGCCTCACCCGTCCTTAACAAACGGATTTTACCCGCTCACATAACAAATGGGGCGAGGATGGGGGGTTAACATTTTCCCCTGCACCCAGCCCCCATATATATATATATATATATATAAATAAGGGTAAATTACAACTTACCCATATGTGGTTTAGCCGAAATTTAAGTTGTCTACTTGTGGTTTAAAAGTTGGCACTTTACCTACCTAAGGTTCGCTTTGTTAGGCTTCCGTAACCCACCTTTGTATTTTCACCGTTAAAAACACAAAAAAAAAAAAAAAAAAAAAAAAAAAAAAACATAAAAATCAAGATCTAAAAGTATGTTTCTTAAAATGGTGAAACTTTGACTTAAGAACATTCTTCCTCTTCATGAGAACATTCTCAAGCCTATCAATCCAAACACAATTGTCAAAGAGATAGAAAGATTGAGAAAGAAATTTATGATGTGTTTAACTTGGTTTTATAAATGAAAGTGAACACTCATGATTCCAAATTAAAATTTTAAAAAATCATGCACTTCATAACGACTAAACTACTATAATAATTTTGTAGTGTATATACTAGTATTTTATAAGCATATAGGTGAAAATGGAAATTCCGAACTTGTTCTTGCTGCCTAACTCTAGAACCCCTTCACATATTGATAAGGGTAATTCAAAAAGTTTGGTAAAATCGTTCACATAAGGCAAAACTGACGGTCTTGATGAACTCGTCGGCATTACTTGTGCATTCATAAACATAAATGACGGATCTACCTCAAGGCTGACGGCTGCGCCTTGGAACCAACAACACCTCCATAAGATGACCAGGATGCATAGACAAGATAGGAGCTGACGGGAAGAAGCTAAAGGGGATAAGTAAACCTTTGACTGGTCTGACATGGCCTTGCTTGGCCTCCACGCATGAGCATATAAGGAAACATCTTGTGCTCCACGATTAACCCCATATCAAAGGGATTCCTACAAGGAAAGGATCCCACGAGATACACGTATTAATGAAGATCTTCCTTACAAGGAAAGGTCCTCTATACCAAGAAACAGATGTCAACCCTATGCTACTATAAAAACCCTAAAACCCTCGCTAATCAAGGTACGGATAATTTCCCTAGCTCTGGCATACTAGAGTTCTGAAAATTCTCTAACTTGACCTTCGGAAGGTATTCGACCGGTACCACACCAGTACTTTCTTAAGGTCTTCGTTTTCTGTGTTGCGCACGTGTTGTCTCGAGCACATGAGGACTGTGTGACTTACTGACGATTTTTGGCATCATCAGTTGGCGCCGTCTGTGGGAAAGACACGACTTGTAAGCCATACTATCGCTTCCCAGACAAAGAGTTACATGGTGCTTACTCGCTCGATGACGACCACCAACAATGTTCAAGGAGACGAACCACACACCACCACCCTCGAGAGATAGGTTCAAACTCTCGCCGCTGCCGTAGAACGCTTCACCAAGCAAAACCATGATCTAGAGGAGCAGTTGCGTCGAAAGAACGCGGGGCTTAACACTCAGGAGGAGGTCCAAGAAGGTACCAGCGCTGAAAGAAAGGACCAAGAGGGGCCGGAAGGTAGCAACGCCCTAAACAGACCAGAGTGATAGGACACGAGCCGTCCATCCACCGTAGATACGACTCCACCTTACATAGTTGCAGAGATGCAAATGATGAAGGAACAGACGGACTTCATGATGAACGCCCTTAGAAAAAGAGTGTCTAGTGACCTCGATGACTTGGTCCATCGAACTGATTCACCATTCACTGCATTCGTCACTTCGTTCCCCCTTCCATCGAAGTTCCGTATGTCGCAGGTGGAGACCTACGACGGATCTAAAGATCCCCTAGATCACCTGGAGTCTTTCAAGACCCTGATGCACCTGCAAGGAGTGGCGGACGAAATCATGTGCAGGGCCTTCCCCATTACACTGAAGGGCCCCGCAAGGATTTGGTTCAGCAGGTTGACGCCCAACTCCATTTGTACCTTTAAGGAGTTAAGCGCCCAGTTTGCCTCACACTTTATCGGGGGACACAAGTATAAGAAGTCCATTGCATGCCTGATGAACATTAAGCAACGAGAGGATGAGACACTAAGGTTTTACATAACTCGCTTTAACAAAGAGGCCCTCTTAATTGATGAAGCTGATGATAAGATACTCGTGGCTACATTCACAAATAGGCTGCGGAAGGGTAAGTTCCTATTTTCTTTATATAAGAATGACCCAAAAACCATGTAGGATGTGCTTTACAGGGCTACTAAGTACATGAACGTGGAAGACGCACTGTTGGCCCGAGAAGAGAAGCCCAAGAAGAGGGAAAAACAAGAGGACATGCGGTAGGATAAAGGGCGGAAGATGGCTAGGACCGGAGAACGGCGGGAGGAAAGGCGCTCCAAGCCCCCCACAGGGAGGTTCACAAACTTCACCCCGCTGACTGCCCCGATCGACCAAGTCCTGATGCAGATCAAAGACGAAGGAGCCTTGACATTTCCCGGCAAGCTGAAGGGAGATCCCAATAAGAGACTAGAGACAAGTACTGCCGCTTCCACTGTGACCATGGTCATGATACATCTGATTGCTACGACTTGAAGCAACAAATAGAAGCTCTTATCAAATAAGGAAAGTTGCAAAGGTTTGTCAGCAAGGAAAAAGCGGACCCACTACAAGAGCAAGTTCCAAGACGGGAGAACAAGCGTTCCAGGCCGCCCATAGGAGATATAAGAATGATTGTGGCAGGCACTACGGCTTCTGGCTCATCCAAAAAGGCCTGTAAAACTTACCTTAGGATGGTTCAGAATGTCCAACTGACGGGCCTCGTCTCAAAGATGGCGTGGATCGACAACCTCATCATTGAATTCTCAGAGAAAGATGCTCGACGTCTCCACCACCCGCATGACGATGCACTCGTTGTTAGCATATGGGTAGGAGACTACAACACACACCGGGTCCTGGTTGACAATGGAAGCTATGCTGACATCCTTTACTACCCGGCATTCTAGCAAATGAGGATTGATAGAGAACGGCTAGTCCCGACCAATGCCTCACTCGTTGGGTTTGGAGGGACAAAAGTATACCCACTCGGCACAGTCACGTTGCCCGTAACGGTTGGTGATTATCCTCAGCATATCACTAAGGATGTAACATTCCTTGTTGTCGACTGTTCGTCTGCCTACAATGCCATCCTCGGACGACCTACCCTCAACTCATGAAAGGCCATAACTTCGATCTACCACCTAATGATCAAATTCTCCACCGAGTACAGAGTAGGAGAAGTACGTAGAGACCAAGTGGTTGCTTGCAAATGCTACATAGCAATGTTGGAAATGGACGATCACTTATAGACCATGAACATAAAAGAACAGCGAATGATGGCAAAGCTCGTTGAAGGACTTGAAGAGATACCTCTCTACACCTTCAGACCAGATCAAACGACTAGGATCGGCACCTTCGCTAGTTCGCTGATCCGCCAGGCACTCACAACTTTTCTCAAAGAGAACAAGGACATCTTCGCCTGGAGCCATGAAGACATGCCCGGGATAGATCCTTCAGTCATGGTCCATAGGTTAAATCATAAATGTTTCACCTACTTTTCCACCTATATGTTAGAAGAAGCGGGTGTTCGCCCAAGAACGAGACCGAGCTATAGCGGAAGAAGACTGCAAGTTGCAAGAGGTAGACTTCATTAGAGAAGTTTACCACCCCGACTGGCTGGCCAACGTGGTGATGGTCAAGAAAGTCAGCGGGAAGTGGAGAATGTGCGTAGACTTCACAGACCTGAACAAGGCATGCCCCAAAGATAGCTACCCTCTCCCACGGGTTGACAACTTAGTAGACTCTACAGCCCGACACCAGTTGCTGAGTTTCATGGATGTTTTTTCTAGTTACAACCAGATAAAACTGGACGAAGTCGACTAAGAGAAGATTTCATTCGTCACTAGCTAAGGCCTCTTTTGCTACAAAGTAATGCCATTTGGACTCAAGAACGCGGGTGCAACATAATAGAGGCTTATGAATAAGATGTCTGCACATTAAATCAGAAGAAATGTCCAGGTCTACGTCGACGACATGCTAATGAAAAGCCGAAGGGAGGATGACCATTTGGAAGATCTCAGGGAAACCTTTGACACCCCCCGATCTTACAACATGAAGCTTAATCCGAGCAAGTGCATGTTCAAGGTGATGGCTGGAAAATTCCTAGAGTTCATGGTGTCTTAGAGAGGTATTGAAATCAACCTAGATAAGATCCGGGCCATAATAGAGATGGCATCGCCAAGGAACGTGAAAGAAGTCCAAAGCCTCAACGGCAAGGTAGCTGCACTTAATAGGTTCGAGTCGAAGGCGACGGACAAGTGCCTACCTTTCTTCTGCATGCTAAAGAAGTCTTTTGAGTGGATGACTGAGTGTCAACAAGTATTCGAGGATCTGAAGGCCTACCTTTCTTCCCCACAGTTGCTAAGTCCCTCCAAACTAGGGGAAGAATTGTTCCTCTACCTGGCCGTATCCCTAGCTGCTGTTAGTGCGGCCTTGGTCAGAGAAGAAGACAAGGTGTAGAAGCCTATGTACTACACCAACCAGACACTCCATGGTGCAGAGGAGAGGTACCCACCGATGGAGAAGCTCACCTTCGCTTTGGATACAATGGCCCGCAAGCTCAAGCCATACTTCCAGGCCCACATGGTGATCGTCCTGACTGACAAGCCCTTACGGCGAGCAATGAGCAATCCTGAAGCCGCTAGACGAATGGCACTATAGGCAATAGAGTTGAGCGAGTTCAACATACAGTGCCACCCGCGTATTGCCATCAAGGGGCAGGTGGTCGTTGACTTCATTGCGGAGTTCACTAACATGGAAGGCCAGGGGTCGAAGAGTATCCTCAGTGGAGTGTACATACAGACGGATCGTCCAACAAACAAGCTGGTGGAGCGAGTATTGTACTTTGTTCTCTAGAAGGGGACGAGATTAAATGCATGGTTCATCTCGACTTCCCTACGACCAACAATGAGGCGGAGTACTAAGCTCTAGTAGCAGGACTAGATCTTGCTAAAGCGGCAGGGGCCACGAGTGTGGTTATTCATTGCGACTCCCAGGTCGTCACAAACCAAGTGAACGGTGAGTACGAATGTAAGGGCGAGAGGATAAAGAAGTACCTAGAGCGAGTAAAGAGAAGGGTGGATGACCTACAGGCCAAGATTATTCAAATCCCCAGGGGAGAGAACGAGCAAGCCAACCATCTTTCTTTTGTTCAGTTTTCACCATTAATAGATCCCATCGATGTACAGGAGATAGGTTCTGGAAGCAACTGGACCACATTATTAGTCTCTTACTTAAGAAACGACACATTACCAGACGGTAAGGAAGTCGCAAGGAAGTTGAAGGTCCAAGTAGCATGATTCGTTCGGATAAAGGACGTCTTGTATAAGAGAGGCTTCTCCCACTAGTACCTAAGGTGCTTAAGCCTCGAAGAAGCGGACTACATCATGAGAGAAGTCCATGAAGGGATCTGCGAGAACCATTCAGGGTCGTAGTCGTTGGTACACAAACGAATTCGAGCTGGATACTACTAGTCTACTATGCAGAAGGATGCCCAGGCTTATGTCAAAACCTGCGACAAATGTCAAAGGTTCAGCAACGTCATCAGATAGCCGACGGAAGAACTCACCCCAATGACAGCTCCGTGGCCATTCGCTTAATGGAGATTGGACATCATGGGCCAATTCCCAATAGCAATACGACAATTGAAGTTCCATATAGTCGGCATAGACTATTTCACTAAATGGGTAGAAACTGAAGCCTTGGCTGCCATCACAGAGAAGAACGTGAGAAGCTTCGCCTAGAGGAACATTGTCTGCAGGTATGGGATTCCTAGAGTCTTAGTCTCAAATAACAGGAAACAATTTGACAACGACTTCTCCAAGTATTTTTGCTCACAGTTGGGAATTAAGGACTACTACTCCTCTCCCGCCCACCTTCAAGCCAACGGACAGGTTGAGGTCACAAACCGATCCTTGCTTAAAATCATCAAGACTTGGCTCGAGGGAGCAAAGGGTATATGATCAGAAGAGCTGCCAAGCATACTATGGGTATATAGAACGACAGCCAGAACATCTACGGGGGAGACACCGTTTCGACTAGCATACAGAAGCGAGACAATTATCCCAGCTGAGGTCGGACTCACAAGCTACAGGGTGGACAATCATGATGAAAGGAGGAATGACGAGGCCATGCGTCTACAGCTCGATCTAATGGACGAAGTCAGGGCAATAGCTGAATAAAGACTCGCACGATACCAGGACCTCATGGCCAAGTACTACAACTCCAAAGTCAGACATAGAGACTTCAAGGTTGGAGACCTCATCTTGAGGAAGGTGACGGGCACCACTAGAGATCCCACCCAAGGAAAGCTCGGTCCTAACTGGGAAGGACCCTACAAAATCACTTCATGGCAATGGTGGGGGTAAGTCAAGCAACTGTGAGGAATTGGCTACCTGGTTGAAGCTAAAGAAAGTGAAGAAAAGGAAATGCAAAGAAATGAGGGTGAAAATTTTGGTGATATAGACAGATTAATAGAAATAAAGTATCCTTGATAAAATATATATTATGAAGATGCTTAAGAATTGCCAACAGTGAACATGATATCTCCAACAGAATATTATAAAATGGATGGATAGTTAGAAGTGCAGAGTTGAAACAATCCTTTTCCAATAAGTGATGATTTTACTGAAAAAATTCTTTTCCAAAAAGATATACACCCCTAATCCAAGCACTCAAATCTTTCAAAAAAGGAGACAGAAGAACCATTATCCTTTTTGAAAACAATTTGAATTCCTTACAACTCGCACCACTTAACATAGGGTACTATCCTGTTAACAACTTTATTTAAAGAACTTTTCTTGCTTTAAAAAATTGCAAATTCTGTCCTCCAAAGATTTGTTTAAAAGAAAACCCAAAAATACTTTCAACTTCAATCTGCTTCTTACGCTGCTTCTACATTTCAGAAAAAGGTTTAAACATGCTTACACCAACAGAGTGCTAGGACCATTGTTATCAATGTTTGCTACAATTAATGAATCAATTTGTTTTCCTTTTAGGAATAGCTTAAATATTTAGGGACCATGTTTTCTGCTAATTGCATAGCCATCTCTATGAAAATAGACAACTAATGGTGAATCTGTTAATGGCATAAATCTCTCCAATAAATTTAAAACACAATGCCTAAGAGAGATTGTAGAATACTACAGAGCAGTAACAAGTGACCTATAATAGAATTTGCAGCTAAAGAAACCCCTATAATTTGATGATAAATGTGCTATAATGCTCTAAGTTGAAGGAGAGTGCTTCCACCTTTTGAATGGCATATCAGTTTGAGAAGATTATAAGCATTGTTATTAATTCCGTTCCATTCCGGCCGGAACGGATGGAAAATTTTGTACCAGTCTACAAACCGGAATGAGATACCCTCTTGTTTCACCTTGGAGAAAATTTCGGCCTATTCCGGTGTGTTTCGGGCGTTTCGGTAAATTCCGGTTGAAATCAAAGATTCGAACGGCATGCATTTTGGGCTTCTTTCCCTCTTAAAAAATAAAAAGAAAAATCACTGCCGCTGGATCTTCTATAGAGGAGATGAAAAAGAAAAGAAAAAAAAGTAAAGAAAAAAGAGAACGAGATGAAGGCATGAAGCAGAGCCGGTGTGACAAAGAAAATACAAAAGAAGAAGAAGAGGAAAAAGAGGAGAAAAGAGACTGGAGAGCACCTGAGCCATTGAAGATTGAAGAGATGTGGGAAGTGGGAACTTTGGAAATGAGAAGAAGAAGAAAGAGTGGTTAGGTGAGACAAGTAAATAGTGTAGGCCATGTGAGTGGGTTGGGAAATGGGAAAAGTTAGTGGAAGGAAACTTCTTGGAAGTTCCTTCTAATTGCCCAACTTGTTTCTTTTATTTACAAAAAGACCATTACTAATTATATTTTAATAACAATTAGAATAATCTACTTACTTTATTTTATAGGGAAAATCATCTGCTTACTTTATTTGTGATTTTTTTTATATAAAAAAGTGTATGTATATATATAAAATAGACAACCCGAAACACTTCAAAACGATACGCCGAAATAAGCTGGTACCGAAATATTTCATTCCAGTTGACAAATCGAAATGGTCTCCGAAACGGTATTCATAACATTGATTATAAGCACATTCACTCCCCATTCATCTCAAATTACGTGACTAATTCAATATAGTCTAAACATTATGATAATCTCACAATTTCCCCAGAGAGAGAGAGAGAGAAATTAAACAGCTTTGGCTCAAATTGCATTTCCTTTTCTTCACACAATCAACCCGATGAACAAGCCCAACATCAATAACCCATTTCAAAAATTAAAGAATCAAAGAATTCAGAGGAATAATTTGTTTTTTGACTAGAAAACATCCTAATATATTACCAAACAAATAAATAAATAAAAACAGATAACACATTGAACATAACACATCAGATAAATAAAAAATAAGAAAAAAAAAAAAACTCACGAGGTGGATTGAAATGAGGTGGCGGCGACGAGGTGGATTGGGGTTGCTAGGTGGCGCCGACGACATGGTTTGGTGGTGGTGGTGGTGGGGTTGTTGTGAAGGCGGCGGTGGTGGTGGGATTTTGGGTCTGCGAGGGAGAGTGAGAGAAAGAGAGAGAGATAGAGTTTAAAAGATATATAGTGTTTGGGTGAGATTTTGGGTCTACGAGGGAGAGTGAGAGCTAGAGAGAGAGAGAGCTAGGATTTTGGGTCTCTGAAGACTTAGAGAGAGATACAGTGAATGAGATAGAGAGATACAATGTTTTTGGCAAAAATAAAAAGGCGCTAAAATGAATAGCCAAAAAAAAAAAAAAAAAAAAAAACAGAGGGAAGATTTGGGGAGAGGTGGGGAGTTAGAAGGTCTATAGTGGCGATCCAACCCGCCGCTATAACTAAGAAAAACCGCTGCAAAAAGGAGTCCCTATTGCGGCGGTCATACAAACGCTGCTACAGCTCGCATATTGCGGCGTTTTTCTCTACCGTTGCTATAGTATCTGCCCAAAATGATGTATTTATTGCGGTGGGTTTTTGGAGTGCTGCTATATCTAAGTTACCGCCGCTAAAACATATATATTATGGTGGTTTTATGTCCCGCCGCTGTAGGATGCCACAAAATACTATACCTATAGCGGCAGTCCCAAAAAATGCAGTAATGGACCCTATGTACAGTGGCGGTCCCAAAAAACCGCTGCAATAGGTGACATATAGCGGCAGTTTTTGCACCCGCCGCAATAGTACAGATTTCTTGTAATGGCAAGGAGATAGTATAAGAGATTCTATAGCATTAGTCATGTGGCAAAACTATGTCCAAATGTGATAGCTTTTGGATTTATTGTTGTCATGTCGTTTAAGACTATGTTATGTTTCAATTACTTAGACCTAAATGTTATGCAAATTTCTCTTTTTATTTTGATGTTGCTCCCTATCTTTTGATAATTAATATTAATATTTACAAAATATTTTATATGTGTTTTTTGTCCTATTAATTATAGCATGGGTAAGATTTCAAAGAAGAATGGTGGAGATCCAAGCAAAGAAGAACAATGGAGTAGTGTTATGAATGATGCTTTAGTGGATGCTTTTTTACATTAAGTGATCATAGGTGGTAGAGTTAATAGAACTTTTACCTCTAAGGCATATGATGACATAGTGAAAGAGTTAGTTGAAAAATTTCACATAGAGATTAACAAGGATAAGGTGAAAAATTGACAAAAGACACAGAAGAAGAATTTTCATGAATGCTATGACATATTTAAAGATGGATTGAGTGGTTTTGGATGGAATGATTTTTTAAATATATGGACAGCTGAACTAGAAGTTTGGGAGCCATTCACAACGGTAATTTACCATTTTTTGTGAGTTTTATTTTGTATTACATAATTATATTTGTTGTAAAACCATTTTTTTTGGTTTGTAACAGTCTAAACTTGAGGCCAAGAAGTGGATGACAACACCTATGCTCAACTACTCTAACATCGCACAACTTTGTGCTAAAGATAAAGCAAAAGGTGATCATGCTAAAATTGCAAGGGAGAAACGTGCTAAGTATGCTGCATCAACCACTATTTATGAGATTCATAATTTGATATCTCAAAATGAAGTTTCTTTAGAGAACTTTGAAGTGTAAGATGATCAGAGGTCCCCAGAAATTAATGTTGCATGCTCTCAAGTGTCATTACAAGATGCAATGTCTTCTAAAATCAAGAAAAGACGACTGACAGAAGATGATGAACTTGAGAATGTAATTTCCTAGTCATTTGATAATGTATCAATGACAATTGATAGGACGACTAAGGTTATGGCAAAGTGTTTTTCAAAGTCATATGGAGTAGAAGTTCACGCAGCTTTAGGCGTATTGGACTTGGATCCAATATCAAAGACTGAGGCCTACATATTTTTGATAGAAAATCCCACATATAAGGAGATGTTCTTTGGTTTCCCAAATCATGAGCGCAAATGCGTCCTATTAACAGTAATGTCTAGGCCTAAAAATTAAAAAAGTGTGGGATTTCTTGGCCAACTTTAGTTTTGGAATGGATTATGCTATTTTGTTTTGTTTTGGCAAGACTCATTATAGGAGTTTTTTTTTTTAAAAGATATTTGTTTGCATTTTTGGACAATATTTATTTTGTTGAAAATAAATATGTGATGCATGAATTGCTTTACAACATAGAAATATACATAACTTGTTTTTTAGCTACAATAAAATTTTCTTTTTCCATAAACTAGAAATATTTTAGTTTTATATCAAGAAATTGATATGTTAATAGTTCTATCACCTCTGGTCTTAGAGGGATGTTGCTCAGTATAAGAAAGTGGGAGATGGAGATGTATTAATTTATCAAATCCATTGTAAAGCTCACCAGTAAAAAAAGATCCAATCTAAAACTAGCAGCCTCTAAAAAAATTTGCAAATTGAAATAAAGAACTTGTGCTATTGTCAATTTGTCATGCCATTATCTTCATCTGTTAAATTATTGATTAGCATGATGTAATCTATTCACCTTGACAAAACCATATTGTAATTTAATAATCTAACACAGACCCAATTGTAGCTAATTGGTTTCACATCATCCACTAAATACTGCACATTTCAAAGCAATTATAAGTTCTCATTGATTATTTTTAATGTTCTTTTAAATGAGGGGTATAATAGTAATGTTATTACAAAATAATTTTATTCCATTCCTTTTAATGTCACTTTCAAACAATGTTACTTACATTCTATTCTATTCCATTCATTTTCATTTCTTTATTTTATAACATCCAAACAAGATTTTAAATTCCATTCCATTCCATTTATTTCCCTACTAAATCCATTCCATTCTTTTAATAATCATTCCATTCCATTCTATTCCCTTATAAACTTCCAAACAGACTCTTAAGGTTTTATGACTTGGCCAAACAAGGCAAGGCACCATGAATATTGGCCTGTACAGTTGATTTTGGTGTCATTTTAGAGCTATACAATATATATATATATATATATATATATATATATATTTATATTATGGCTTCAATTTTGTTGTTCTGGTTTATTAATTAGAATAGCAGATCATGAAGTTTATAGTATGACAATATGGCTTTATAGATATGTATATATATAGGTACCAATTGTTAATGAGTTTGCATATCATCTTTCTTGACATTCTTTATTCTTTAAATAAAATTTTGAAAACAAATTTTTTTTTTCAAAGCTCCTCATTATCTTAATTACAAAAAGAAAAAGGAATTAAAAGAAAATAAGGAGATGGGATAAGGTGGTGAGGTGTCAAAATTTGATTGATGTGCTAGAGGTGTCGTAAGTCCCGATGGGAAGTGATTTTATTAGGATAAGGGTGGACCAGGTCAAGCCTGGTCCAACACGTGAACCCAGACATGAGATTCTGTTAAGCCCACACTAATTTCAAATCAACACCAGTCCTTTTTAACACCTCAACCCACACTTAAATAATAATAAAAAGCCCAATAACAAACCACTCAAACACTTTCAAGCCCAACCGGTGTGACCCAATGGCTCAAACTCACATTTAAAATAAAGCCCATCAGCCACAAGACTTGTCTGAACTCTGAAGCTATGCTCAAACCCTTTGACTTTTGTCAAATTTCATTTCAACCACGAATCTTTTCCAAATTTTATTTTTCACATCAAAACTTTCTAAAATTACACTTCAACCCCAAAAATTTCCCAAATTAAAAAATGCACCCTTTAAACTTCATTAATTTCACAAAGACCCTCTAGGTCACATAAATTTTTATTAAAAAAAAAAAAGCATTTTCTTGGAATTTACCATTTGGTGCCAAAATAAATTATTTCTTTTAAAAGTAATAAATTTATCAAATGAAATTTTTATTAAACTTTATAGGAATTTACCATTTTCTTGTTATTTTTTTGTCTTTTGCATAAAATAAAATACTTCAAGAGAGAGAAAGCAAAATCGCATTTATTTTTTATTTGTCTAGATTTAGGTTATATGTAAAATTGTCAAATTTTAGGTTATAAGTAAAATTTAAGTTATTAATTGATGAACTCTGGGATATCAGTGGACTGAAAATGCCGGGCCTTGGTAAACTTGCGGCTGGATCCTGAGAAAACAAGCAAAAACTCAGAGGAGACCGGTGGATGCCGGCCAAGAACCCTCCGATGGTGAAGTTAGTATCTGACTGAAAAATGTAAACTCAGTTTCCCAAGAACAGAATGCCTTACTCTTTCATTGGCGTGTGCTTATATAGTATGCGGGAAGCGGTTACTCATTTGGTAACCGTTCCTAGAGTTAAGGAATCCAACAGGCTCGGAAGTAACTTCCGTAACTGACGTAGAAGTTTGCATTTCACAACGGTTGGGCTTGACTGGTGACGGTACGTTCTTCCACTTGGCGGAGATGTAGTAACCTCCCTTGTCCTTTATGGACGAGGAGATGGTAGCAAGCTCGTCCGTCCTTTACGGACGAACGAACGGTAGAAAGCCTGTCTATCCTCAAGGACAGATGGACGACAGTGAGCTCGTCTGTCCTTAAGGACAGACGGACGAGTTGACAAAGATTTACCTCTTGTCTATCCTTTGGACGATGCATATGGATGGGAGATGACTTAGCGAATTTTCGTTGCACATCATTAATAATAAAAAAACCAAAAAAAAAAAAAAAGATAATAGGAGGTGAGATGTAAACTTCTTATTTGCTGTTAGGGGTTTCCTCTGGATAAGAGAGGATTCCACAAAGATAGAGTAGGACAAGATCGACCCAACCCAACCCATGTGACCTGATCAATTACCCACTAATCTAGCCCAAACACTTAAACTCAAACCTAGCTCAACCTGAAATTTTTTTTGAGAAACAAACACACACACACATACACAAGGGAGAGGAAAATGAGTTTTAACACAAAGACACACCACAACTCCATTCAAAAGCCAACTTGAAATTAACTCCTAACAATAGTCCTCAAACCTCACTTAAAGCCCAGGTCCGAAAATGTAACACACACATACACAAGGGAGAGGAAAATTGGTTTTAACACAAAGACACACTACAACTCTATTCAAAAGCCAACTTGAAATTAACTCCTAACAATAGTCCTCAAACCTCACTTAAAGCCCAGGTCCGAAAATGTAATTGAGCCCAATATGAAATTAAACTTTCACTCACTTTAACAAAATTCCCAACTCCAAACCAAAGCCCAATCCGATTCACACCAACCCAAATCAAATTAAAAAACCCACAAACCAGCCTTCCTTTCCAGTTTTACACTAGAACTACAAAAAAATTTTCAAATTATATTTTTGAACCAAAATCTTTTCCAAGGTACATTTTTTTATCCGTTGCGATCTTTGCTGTCTTTTTTGGGTGTCTTTTTGCATGAACAAAATTCTTGGAATGCTTGGAGACGACGACAAGTTGCAAATTGGGCTCGGTATGCCATGCTATGGAATGAGGTAACCCTTATTAAGTTTGCCATGCAATTTACTTTTGTAGCCGATACCATGCATTCACATGTTTAACCATACTCTCTAATTTTGTTTCTAAAATAAATTGCTCACATGTCCATGCATTTTGCATATATTTTCACTTCTGTATGTCCATGTATCTCACATGCCATTTCTTAGGATAAATTGAATATGTTCACATACACATGCATTTCACATATCGCCTCTTAGGATATATTTATGTGCTCACATGCGCTCCCACATGTCCATGCATGTCACAAATCACCACCTAATATAGATCATACATATACACACGCTTTTATAATAAGCTAAATGCTAAATTCTTTAGTTTTTTTTTTTTTTTTAATGTTCAACCTTGGGAATAAATTTCAAAATAAGGTAGAATTCTTTGGGATAGGCAATATGGGTTCCCTGAATGTTATGAATTCCATTTTGTTCCTGTCGGAACAGCCATAAATTTTTGTACCAGTCACTTGACTAGTAATCACCCCTCATGTTCCATTTTGGCCTAAATTCCCATTCATTTAGGCCATTTCGGCATGTTTTGGTGAATTTCGGTTGGTAATGTCATAAACACAACATTTTACCTTTTTTTCAAGCTGAAGACTTGAAGAACAACTAAAGAACCCAGTATAGTTGGTTGCCACTTTGCACCGTCACCAGAAAAACAAACCCAGCCCATCGCAGACAACGGAGAGGTCGCCCCTCTTCTTCTCCGTTTTGTCTTTGCTCCTTTTATTATTATTATCATTTTTTTTCTTACGAAGATGCTCCTTTTATTATTTGATTTTGACTTTTCTCCTCCTACTCCTTTTAACTTATTATTATAATTATCAAGTTGATATTTACACATAATATATTATATTAATATATTGGTTTAAATATAAACTTATAATTTTTGGACCTTTAATAAATTATATGGGTTTTGACCAACAATATATAAAGAAGTATATTTATATAAATAAAATAAAATAGCATTACCTTAAAAGGGTACTCTAAAATAAACTGATATTAAAATATTCTGTTTCAATAGACAAACACATTTCTCACACGTATTCAAAACTTTGGTTCAAAACTTTTTTCTACCTTATTAGCTTAGGAGCTCTTAGTTATTTAGGTAATTAAAATAAATTAGACATTTGGTGACCAATCACAGCTAGAATGAAATAGTTTGTGACAACTCTTAATCCTAACTAGGGACTGAACTGAAATCTCAACTCCATCACTAATCTTAATCGTTCCAAACTTAGATAAATCGTAACATAAGTCAAAAATGGCTACTCCAAGGCCTAATGAAGGATTGCGTGTTGAGCAATAAAAGCATCATGTAATGCTTCATAAATCATAAGCCAACTTTGGAAACCTAGTCACCGCGGTGTCGGTGTCTATAATCACCCCTCCATACCCCATTGTAGTTAAATTAAAAACGTCTTCATAAATTGGTAGCTGTCTACCATTGAGTCGAAGACAAACCAGTCCAATGTAGTAAAAACTTTAGACTTGTAGGATGTGAAGGTATCCATGGAGATAAATTTTAGTACGGAGAAATAGGGAATGGATTGGACTTGGATATATGATTACTTGAATGGGCTTGGGGTCCATGAAATTCTGGCCTAGATCCATATAGTGCCCTAGCCTCCTAGGTGGGCTAAGATTTCATCTCGAATTCTTACCCTATAGTAGCCATAGATCAAGCAAGCATAAGCTTAGAGCATTTAGCATTCACAATGAATGCTAAATGCCATATGTTGCCTTTATTTAGCATTTGTCTCTAAAAACCTCCTCCATCCAGTCTTGCAAAAAGGTGCAATTGTAAACAATTTTGCAATTGCGCTACAGTACCGTCCTAAATGTAAGACGGTACTATAGCACAATTGTATACCTAAATAATCTTTTTTTTATTTCCTACTGAATAAATATCTGCATCCTTCTCTCTTCATTGTCTCATCTCCTCTACACTTCAGACTCCCTCTTCCCACTTCGTCTCCCTCTTCGTCTTCCAAATCGGAATCACAATTGTAACCCTTTTTTTTCTTCTTTTTTTCCTCTCTCTCTTCCCTTGAATCAAGCCTCCATGGTGGAGAGGTGGCGTGGGACTCATGGATCAGTGGTTGGGTTTCATCTTCCGTGGTGTGGGTTTCATTTTCGGTGGCTGGGTTTCATTTTTGGTGGTATGGGTTTCATGGATCAATGGATGGGTTTCATTTTTGGTGGTGTGGGTGGCTGTGTTTCATCATTCCTTGGTTCGGTGGTTGTGGTTTTTGCGGGTTGGTGGCGGTTGAGGTGGATCAGCGATCAGCGTGGGTTTTGGCCGTGGGTTTGGTCGGTGGGTATGAGTTTTGGCCGTGGGTATGGGTTTTGGCCATAGGTATGGGTATGACCATGGCTTTTTTTTTTCTTTTTTCTTTTTTCCTTGGTGGTGATGGATTTTTGACTGATGTGGTGGTGGTGGTGATGGTGGTGGTAAGGGTTGCCATGGTGGTGGTGATTTTTGGTGGCCGTGGGTGATGTTCATGGGTGTGGTTAAGTTGTGTTTTGGCTGTGTTTTTTCTTGGTGGTGGTGGGTTTGTGACTGATGTGGTGGTGCTGGTGGTGATTTTTGGTGGCCATGGGTGATATTCATGGGTGTGATTGAGTTGTGTTTTGGTCGCGGGTGATGTTCATGGGTTTGGGTTGGTGGTGGGTGGATGAGAAAGAGAGAGAAACACAAAGATGAAGAACAGAGATGAAGAGAGAAGAGAGAGAGATTTTTTATATTATTTTATTCTGTAATATATATTATTTTAATATATTGTAGGTAAAAATAAAAGTTAGGATGCTGGGTGTATTGTAAAATGGTATTGTATAATTAATAAAGTAGGTTTTTGCAATGGTAAAATAGAATATGATAAAATTTCCTGATAATAGGGTGTCAAATCGGGTTAGCGTGTCGGGTTTGTGTCATGTTAAGGTAAGAGTATTCGACTAAATGGCTCAACCCTAACTCGACCCATTTAATAATCGTGTCATGATCCTTCAACCCTAACCCGACTTGTTAATAAGGCGAGTTGACCTGACCCAACCCATTTGACACGTTTAATAAACGAGTCATTTTGGGTTGACATGAATGTAACACAACCCATTTCAACCTGCATAATATTAAATATAACATCCATTTAGAAATAATTTATTTTACATCCCAGAAGCAGTGCATACACTTCAAGTCTTCAACTCACATTCAAAATAATATAGTTTAATAAAAATATAACATTGATCTAGAAATAAGTTCTTTACACTTCAAAAGAAGTGCATACACTTTAACCCAAATTCAAAATAACATAGTTTAACAAAAATAAAATAACACAATTCAACAAAAATATAATAATATTCTTGGAACTCGCCAAATGCTAAGCATCAATATTGGAAGAATTTGAACAAATAGTAAACTAATCCTGACTATGACTACGATTATCATCCATAGATTTTTTGTTGAACAATGGATATCTCAAATATTAATAACGACACATGGGTTCAAAGTTTATAGAACAAAAACATTATGCAGAAAAAATTACTACAGAATTTTGAAACACCAAGAAAATAGTTTTCTTTAATTATAAAACTCACTAAACACATGAGAGAGAGAGAGAGAGAGAGAGAGAGAGAGAGAGAGAGAGAGAGAGAGAGAGAGAGAGAGAGAGAGAGTGTGAATTTGAGAATTGGACGTGAGACTATAGGATAGTAGAGTGAGTAGTATGACTGAAATAAAAAAATAATAAAAAAAAATTAAATATTTATAAAAAGGTTTAGAGATTTAGGGTTTATAGGGTTTAGAGATCCAGGGTTTGTAAAGTTTTAATTTCCAATTATATCCCTTGTAACATTTTGTAATTACTCACTTTTCTTTTTAAATTTAAAATATATGTTGGATATAAAAAGTATTTGACAATTCTAAAATAAAATAAATATTTATTTGTTATACAAGTTAAACGGGTTATGTTAAATGGGTCATTTTGGGTTGACACAAATAAATTGGCGTATCAAATATGTCTATTGCGAGTTATGCGGGTTGACCCACTTATGCCACGTTTCTTATCGTGTTGCTTTCGGGTCGACTTGTTTATGACCCAAACTCATTAAGGCCCAACCCTAACCTGCAAAAATTCGTGTTGAGTTCGTGTCGTGTTCGCGGGTTGGGTTGAACATTGACGCCCTTAGTTGATATGAATGCTCTTACAGAAAGAAATTTACAAGTCCTGCCGTTCTTGGGACAAGTGACAAGTCAAGCATTGGATTGAATTGACTCACTAATATTTCATGTGAAATATGCATTATTATTTTTTGGAAGTTATAATTTATAAACAATAAATGAAGTGGGTCTCTGGAAGATAATATTAGTTTTTTTTTTTTTTTTTTTTTTTTTTTTTTTTTTTTTTTTGAGAATCTAGGAAGATAATGTTAGTTAGAGTATAATTTATAGACTGAATTTATCACAAGGTGGGTTGCAAGTGAATGGCCATAGTAATTACTAGTCGCTAACCCGTGCGATGTAGGGGAATGCTACAAATTTTTAAAATTAAAAATAGATAAAAATTATATCCATAATAAAAGGATATGAAGTATCATTACTGTCCCGAAAGATAAGCATCAACTATAGTAGAAACATTAACTCGTATTATTCATTCCAGCCATCACTTTTCTTTTCTTTCTTTTTTTATATTTTTTTATTTTTTATGCAAAACTACTTACTCAAAACTATTAAACTAAATATATGAGATGGTTTTTTGTCCATATCATCCCTGGAGCTCAAGCTCCTAAAGTGATAAGAAATGTTAAAGAGGAGAACACATTAGTCCACATTTTAACTGTGAAGGAAAAAAAAAAATAGATCACTGGAACATTAAGATAAACCTCCAAATGATGTGACATTAGAATTGTAACAGCCATCAGGTAATAACAAAATATACATTATGGGTGTTCCTAGCCATTTTTCTCCTTCCAAATATCATTCCCATATTTCTGGATATAAAAAATGACACAAAAGGAGTGTATATAATGGAAAGAATAAGTTCACCTACCACATCCAAAGGCACATAGTTGGCCATTAAATATTTTTATATTCAAACAAACAAACAAATAGGGTTAATTGTAGAAATCCATCATAAACAAAGGAATACTTTCACTTTGCACTCCAAAATATAAATAACTTTCCATTACCATCCCAATTGCACCTAAACTTGGAAATTGCACCCCATATTTTGAATGATGATTAAAATTAACGGTCACATGTAATTCACATGACAATAAAATAATTAATGATGATTCAGCTATGTCTAAACCTTCAATATATTTTAACATCATATCTTTTGATATTTCAAGTGATGTCAAAGGCAGGACTCTACCAGGCAATGATCCAACAGGAAGTGCCAAAACCTCTATAGAGGCCAAGGGTACCATCAGTCTTCAATATATGTTCAAATACTAAAATTCCTAGCATGCGAGAAAGGTCGGAACTTTGTAAAAAAACCTTTGAAGTAGAGTTGTATCCTCAAATAACTAAATAGAAGAGTTTAATTCCTCTCTGTTCCAATTTAAAACCAAATTGTGCATAAAAGCAGAAAAATTTCCTTTGTTCCAATATGTCTCAAAATCACAAATCCATTAAAACCAAACTGTGCATAGAAAATCTTAGAGATTGAAAGACAACTTTAAAGTGTTTTTTGTATCTTCTTCCCTTGTTGCTTCGTAGTAGTCCCTGAATATGTCCTTTTGTTTTTCTTGAGTATAGATGTTGGTGTGAGTTGCACATTGCTTTGAACATTAACTTTTTGAAATTTTGTACAATCACCATCTTCTTTAGTTGATAAGTTGATGCTACATTCATTTGAAGTATCACTAATGTAAGCCTGGCAAAAGAACAGGTTGAGGAATGTATTACAACATATACATCTTAAATATCATATTTGTAATTTTGCTATATTAAAGAATATATACTTCTATGGAACAACAAACTCTTGTTCCACTTGTTGATGATAAGAGAGAGAATCAGATCAAACATGTATTTGTATTTTTGCTTACTTTGAGATTGAATTTCAAGACTGAAACTTAAAATCCAGAATATCAACAACAAAAGCACACAAAAACCTCTCTATCTAACCAATCAGAAAACTCTACAGAAAAGTACCAAATTTAATATGATATTACCAACTTTGCTTTGAAAGAGATCACAAAGACATCACAATAAAGAATGAGATGGAATATACTCATTCAGTACTACCATGCTTCCAATTAGCTAGTCTTCTTTTCCACTCTCCCAACCACAAAATTCAATGCTAACTTTGCATTGAGAGGAACTAATAATAATAATAATAAAGCAAACAATAAAAATGAAACTATTCATCCTTTTCATCTAATATGTAACTTGAGATGGTCTCAAGCACTTTTTGCGCATAGATTCTTTAAATTGTATATCAAATTAGAAGGAAGAAATTACATGTAAAAGCTAATTCAATGGAGAGATCTATCACACACAGTGATCAATAGTTTAAAAACAAAAGCCTTGTAATGTATCTGCCGTATAGTGTAATCATAGAAATATGTGCTTATCTAAGAATATTTCCATAACATACCCTTACCCTTATTTGAATTTCAAGAGGAGTGTGATCTTTTTGCCACTCAATTATTCAACTACATAAAAAACGATAATCATAATAGCAAAACTGGTCACTATATTAAAATCCTATTTTCAACTTCAAACCACCTTGCATCCCTAGTCCATCTCTCATTTCTAACAAATTTTTTCAGCATAGTCCAATTCAAAATGTTTTTCTTCTTCTATTCCTTTTATTTTATAAGAACTCCAATTTTCACTACAACCCAATTAAACTGTAATTAACTCAGGGATCATATGTTGACTACAAAATTGGTTCTACAAATACAAAATTTGTATTTAAAGCAATTCAAGTTAAATGAAATTGTCAAGATTAACACAGTAAGAGTCCAGAGCTATTAAAGACGCAATTTAAAATACCTGATCTAATTCAGATAATAAGGAAGTTAAAGCATGAAGCTAGTGGTTTATAATCTATACAAAATTATAATAAACCAAGTGGGCTTGGCAAATCTCTCACACTTGGGGAATAAACTAAAAGCAAAGCATTCACAAAATTTTAATTCATAAGTATAACTATATTGCAAAAACATATATTACAAATTAACAGTTCTATGTTATAGAAAGGGGAAAAAAATTGAAGAAAAATATAGCATTCACATACTAACTTTAGAATTTAAAAAAAAAAAAAAACATAAAAACATGATTATTTGATAAAATACAAATTGTACATAGAAGCAATTAAAACAATGGAAATCTTGAGATGAAACAATTAAACCAAACATAAAACCAAGTTTGAGATAACCAAGAAACTTAAATATGCAACCATATTCCAATTTCAAATTCTTTCTAGAAACATATTACCAATAAATATGCAATAAACAGTACAAAATAAAGGAAAGACTGGTAAATTCATGACTGTTCTCATCTTGATGTTGTATTACCAAATAACCCAGATAACAAAATGCCAAATCCCTGCCTGCAAAATAGTAAAAATCCAATTTTCAACCGACGTTCAAGAAACATTAATAGAAGAGAAATAGTTCAGTGCAGAAAGTTTGAAATAGTGCAGTGTAATGCAGATTTTAATGAAATAGTCCAGTGTAGATTTTTGTGAAACAGTACAGTTCAGAGCAGATTTTAGTTGTAAATAGGTAACCCAAAATCAGTGTAAAACATGAAATACCAAGAATTAGTTGTAATAGAAGAGACCATATGCAACCCAAAATCAGTGTCATTGTCAACATGGGTTTTTGGGTTTTAGTTGTAATAGAAGAAACCATATGCAACCCAAAATCAGTGTCATTGCCAACATGAATTACCAAGAATTAAAAAACTCGCCAAAAAATTAAGATTATCTAAATAGGTAGCCTATTGGTATAAATTGTGCTCTTAATTGCATATGGTCTCCCAATCAATTTAAACACTCTTCTACAATCTCCAAAAACTTGGGTCACATGGCCTACAAAATATCTACCCCATTCAATTTTCTCACCCCTAATATCTTATTCTTTATTAGAGAGAAGTGTTTTAGTAAGAGGTAATTACCATAAAGTAATCAAACTAAAAAGAATTTGCAACCTCAATCCATGTTTAAAAATCCAAACTAAAAGAAACCTAAGAAATCCAAACTATTCTAAGTCTGAACTTAAAATAGTCAAAACATAAACCATGAAGCTGTATTTTTTCTGCAAAAAAACATTCATAGCTTTTCGGTTTGATGTAAGGAACCTAAAATGAAATAAATCGAGATCCTCCATTTATAAATTGCTTTTTGAGCTACTGTGCACTACATTAAATGGATCAAGATTCTCCATTTGCAAAACTAATATAACTGATTTACTGATATATGCCAGATGTGTTTCCGCTTATGTTCACTTACTTTTCTAACCAATGAATATTCATAATTGGGAGAAACCCAACATCAGAATCAGCACAGAGAAATTATAATCAACATTAACATTCAAACTCTCTCATGTTCCTTCAATCAAACTATAAAAAATAGAATATTGATTTAAAACAGCAACCATATATTTGCTGTGTGTTTAGAAGAGAGCATACCCAAACAACCTTCAAGGATCCTTTGTTGTTTCTTGAAATAATCAGCTACCCAATTTCCTTTTCCTACAATTAAATGCATAAGATGAATGAATGCATCAAAAATCATCAAATTTTGATTTTTTTACTTTCCAAAGGAGCTTAACATCAACTATGTCAAAGAATAAGAAATTGTTCAATGATATTAAACTCCGTCCCATAAAAGAAGATTTAAAACAGCAACCATATATTTGCTGTGCATTTAGAAGAAATTTAGCAATTTAGCATATACATATACTACCCTATTACTTGGATTACACACATGTAAGAAATTTCAATAAAGATCCCAAGACAAAGGAACGAAATTGATAGTCTGTATAGGAATGAGTTTGCGGTTTAATTAAAAT
This sequence comes from Quercus lobata, assembly GCF_001633185.2. Taxonomy (NCBI): domain Eukaryota; kingdom Viridiplantae; phylum Streptophyta; class Magnoliopsida; order Fagales; family Fagaceae; genus Quercus; species Quercus lobata. The sequence continues at coordinate 53,555,728 of NC_044912.1, read as the reverse complement.
CACATGTTAAAGCTCATCTAATCTAATCACCAGCAAACCCTTGGATTTTTACTCAAGTAGTTATTTACCCGATAAAGATTGAATTAAACCAAAAAATATTTGAAGCCGCATCAGACTAAATTTATTGCATATTTGCATAGTTTATATTGGTAAAGACAACAACCCAAACTATCCAAACCCCAATTTTGGTTCAAAACCTAAAATAAATTTTCCACCTTAAATCGCCAGAACCTAAAAAATAAAAAAAATAAAACCTTTTAATGCCGACAAACCAAAGGCCAACCATTCAGCCACAGCAACCCAAAACGCCAAAGCAGATCACCCACAACCACAAAAAAAAATCCATGAACAATTGAAGTGGAGAGAGAACAGTATATAGGAAGTAATAACTGGGCAGATAGATTTTCAATTGAAGAGCAAATCGGAATTTTTACCTCAACAAATATGGTTAAAAAATTCAAAAACCCAAACCAAACAAAACCCTAACTCATACACAGAGACAGAAATTTACAGAGTTATACCTCTTCGGTAGATATATGTTGGTTTGTGGGAATGGTGGGTATGGTAGGTTTTGATTCTTTGGATGCTCTGTTGTGGGTCTGAGGAAGGAGATCTCTGCGGTGGTTGGTGGTCTGCATTTTGGAGTAAGGAGAAGTGGTCTTTGCCGTGGGTCTGAGGAAGGAAATCTCTATTCTGAGGAAGGAGATCTCTGTTGGTTTGTGGGTATGGTGTCTTTGCCGTGGGTCTGAACTTTGGGTGAGCTGGTAGAGGAGGAGCTTTAGGTTGAGGGAGCTGGTAGAAGGAAATTTTGGAGAAAGAGAAGGCAGAGTATATAACGGGTTAGGGTTTTAGAAAAGCTATTGCGTTAATGTTTATGTTTTTTTTTATTTTTTTTTTATTTTTAGTTTTAGAAAAGTTTTATTTTTTTGGCTTATGTTTTATTTTTTAAAATATTGTGCTGACGTGGAAAATTGTGAAAGTTTCAAAAGTTTCGGTTTTATATATATATATATATATATATATATATATAGATTATGTTCTGCTTCACATTCAGGTTTAAAAGCGTGATGAGAAAAGTGGGTAAAAAGTACTTGCTAGTTTAAAGCAAAGAGTGTGACTGGTTACTGATGAGAAAAATATTCACCGTCAATGTGGACAAGAATTGCAATTCATGCGAATAAAAATGTTACAAGGCAGTGTTGCCTAAAAGAAAAATCAAGATACCACCGGGCCTGCTGGCCCAAGTGGTACCTAGTCATGCTAGTGACTTTCAACTCAAGGGTTCTATCCCTTACATAAACACCTACCCAGCAGAAAAAAAGAAAAGAAAAAGAAAAAAAGAAAAATCAAGATACTGCACATTTGTAGGCTAGTCCAAAACCCGAAATCATAGCCATAAATATTCCAACTTTAGTAGTACAATGCCGAATTTATGAAAGTGGACAATTATCGGCCAAAAAAAAAAGCTTGAACACGTGTTGCGTTTAGACTTTAGAGATGTCAACAAAGGTTAGCTCATGATTTTAGAATACCGAAAATCTATATAATACTTGAAGGCTAAAATATAACATTAATAGTTGCTATGCTCGTATTAGCGTAGCATTTCAATTTACTTTGGTTCAATTTGGTTCATTTTGGTTTAGTTCAATCAACTTCGACTCATTTCAATAATTTTTTAGGAGAAGAAATTTGTATAAAAAAAGTTGTTTCAGTGACGATTATGTCACTTTCTTAGCATAATATTGATAAGTTTTTTATAAAATTACATTTTTTTTTTTATGTTATTACTTATTAAAATCTTGTATATATAATAATAATAATAATAATATAAATGATGAACTTACTTATATATGTTTTTTCTTTAGGCTTCGTTTGGGAGTTCATAAGGGAATGGAATTGAATGAAATGTATTTAAGTAAGAGAAATGAATGGAAAAGAATAGAATGAAATGGAATTAAGTAACCTTGATTGGATGTTTTAAAATAAAGGAATGAAAATGAATGGAGTGTAAGTAATCTTGTTTGGGAGTAACATGGAGGGAATGGAATGAAATCATTTTATGACAATATTACTATTAGACCCCTATTTTAAAATAAATGGTTGAATATATAGAGGTATTTTGGGAATTTTAGTAAAAAAATCATTAAATCTAATTTCATTCCCTATTTTCCTCCTAATTTCGGGGGAATGAAAATTTGAGATTTTAAGGGAATAGAGAGGAATAAGTGTTTCCTCTTACCCATTTCATTCCCTTCCACTTAAACTCCCAAATAAGGGAATGTGCTTTCCTTTACCTCTATTAAAATTCTCAAACAAGAGAAGGGAAGAACATTCTTAAAATTATTATTTTCATTCATTTCCATTCTCTCTTCCCAAACGAGGCCTTAGGCTATTCAAGACATACAGAGACGTAAAGAGTTCTAAAAACAAATTTCAACTACACATTATATTATTTACAAAATAATTTGTGTTATATAATATAATAATTGAATATAAAATGCATTACGTTTCCTAAAAAAATACAAAATAGTCGTAACATTTTAAAAAATGTTTGAAACTAACACTTATAAATCTTATTTATTATTATTTTTTTCACTTAAAAAGAAAAATTTATGTAGCTGGCAAGGGGAAAAGAAAGAAACATGGTTTTGAGATGAAGAAGTAGCAAAGTGAGGCAAAGGAGGTGGAAGAGCTTCTTCAAGCAGCTCAAGACAAATTGCTTCTCAAGCTTTCCCTCAATTCCCACATCTCCCGAGTCTTTCTCGACTACATCGACTCCGATCTCGACCGTTGCTTCCAAGCACTCAAAAAATTTCGACCTTCCTCCTCATCCTCATCCTCATCAGCAGCAGAGTGAGGCGAAGGAGGTGGAAGAGCTTCTTCAAGCAGCCCAGGACGAATTGCTTCTCAAGCTTTCCCTTGATTCCCACATCTCCCAAGTCTCTCCCAACTACATCGACTCCGATCTTAACCGTCGCTTCCAAGCACTCAAAAAATCTCAACCTTCCTCCTCATCCTCATCCGTTGTTCCTTAATCTCAATCTCAATCTTACAAATCGACCGATGACAACGGCAACAACTCCGATCTCTCTGCCAGATTCGTTGCTCTTAAAGCTAAGGGCTCTTCTTCTTCATCTTCTGCAGCTATTGGTGTTGGTGTTGGTATGGGTCCCAACAACAATATATTATATGATGAAGAAGAAGAAGAAGAAGAAGATGAAGATGACGAAGTGGAGAAGTTAATTCGGTGGGCCTATTAGTGTATAGCAAAAATTAGATTAGCCCATTAGGCTTAGCCCAACATACTGTACTTGAAGTTTACTCATATTACTTGTACTGCACACATACCTAGCCTATATAAGGCTCTCTATTGTACATTATTATAGACACACAATATACAGACTATTCAGTCTTTCTTTCTCTCACCTTATATTATTAACATGGTATCAGAGCCATTGCTCTGACCTAGTGGTATTTTCCAGTGTTCTTCTGCAGCCCTCGCCTTCATTGGTAGTCACCGTCAGAAGCGAGTCACCGCCGTCACACCCAACCACTACCTCTCAGATCTAGTCTATTCATCAATCAAATCATCGAACCACAGCTACAATGTGATAAATCAGACTTCTCCGATCAAAACCTAGCCAGAAACAGTCCCAAAAGAGCTCCCATGCGCCCTCACGCGCCGCCCCAAGTTTCTGCCTGTCGTAACACACGCCCACACGCGCCCACACGCGCCATCGCCTAATCTCACACGCCTTCAAGCGCTCTTACGCGCCCCACGCGCCACCGCTTAATCTCACGTGCCTTCACGCACCCCACGCACCACATGCGCCATTCAGTGCCGCTTCACCACGTCAGCCCTAGTGACGTCAGCACACGTCATCCCTGTGACGTCAGCCCTAGTGACATCAACATCCGTTGACTTTGACCGCCGCCGTTGACCGAGGTCAAAATTTTTCAAAGGGGCCTGTCTTGCTCAGTTTTTTGCTTAGATTCCGATTTTGGGCTCTGTTTCTTCATTTGAGGTCTCTAAATCCCACTTTTTGGTCATTTTCTTCATTATGGCTCAACAAAATGAACGAGATATCATTTGTCCTATCACCATTATGTTGGATGGTCCTACTAGCTATCATGCGTGGTCTCAGAATATAACTGTCTTTCTCAAAGGTCGTAAACTGTGGAGATATGTGACTAGTTCAATTCCTAAGCCAGTACCAAACCCTAATTCCAAAGCCACAGCTGCTAAAGATGCCTCCAAGACTGCTGTTACAAAGGATGATTATGAAGAACGCTAAGAGGAATGGGAGAGTATTCAGAGTAAGATCTTGTCTTGGTTTATTAATACCTCTATTCCCTCCATTCATAATCTTCTTCCTCGTCTTGAGACTGCTGAGGCTGCTTGGAAATTTCTGGCCGATCGCTATAATTGTACTAATGATTCAAGCCTGAAGTTCCACATTGAATCAAAGCTTTATCAAATGCGCTAAGAGACAGGTCAGTCTAGTTCTGATTTTTATTCTCAGACTTCTACTATGTGGGAACAACTCTCTGCTGCAGATCCTCCACTAATGTGTTTTAAGGACATTGAGCTTTTTGTCAAATACCGGGATCGCCATAAATTTATGCACTTCATGATGGGTTTATGTGAGGATTTTGAGCTTACTAAGGCCTCTCTGCTTAGCCGATCTTTTACTCCTTCTCTTGATGCTGCAGTCAAGGAGCTCATTTCTGAGGAGAACCGTGGGCCTACTTATCACATGTCATCATCTGATCATGTATTAGCTACACCATCTCCACAGCCTCCCATTGCTGCATTCACTGCTCCTCCACGAATAAACTCTAGGCATCTTACCTCTCAGTCTTCCAAAGGTACTCGCTGTGAGATTTGCCGTGCCAAAGGCCATGACATCTCAGTTTGTCGCAAACTGCAGAAATTTATGCAAGAGCAAAATAAAGCTTCTCTTCCTCAGGCAGCTGCTGTATATCTTTCAGATTCATCGGTTCCTACAGGTCTATCTTTGGCTTCCTCACTTACTACGGTTGATATTGAGGCAATAGTTCAACAGGTTTTATCTCGCACTTCCATTGCCCTTTCTGTTACCTCAGGTAAACAACTTTGGGTTTTTGATACTGCATGTTGTTGTTGGGGTTTATGCCCTAAAATCTAATTTATTGACATGTCATAAATAATTAAATTATTTAATTATATGAGACTATTTATAAATGAACTAATGGGACATTATCTTAGTCCATGAAATGCATAGTATGTGATTTATGTGAAAAGTCACAGAAAGATATAAATCACAAATTCTTTGTAAACTCAGAATTTTAGTTCGTAGTCAGTGATGAAATTGGGTGTTTCATTTGCAAAGACTATAACATATCAACTACGATGATTTGTCTTGATCATGGAAGTGGAGATTTCTAGTAGATATATCGATATGTTTTAAGAGTTAAGACATATTGAACTGAACCGTTGTGAGATTTATCATTCTCCTAAAGACTGTCAAATGAATAATAAATCTCACGACTTCTATTTACATGAACTCTAAATCCTGAGGGAATAATGGACCTAATCATGAGATGTAAGTTACTTTGATATATCAGGAGTGAGATCTATAAGTTACGGTCAAAATCTTAGTATGTTGGGTAGTCGCATTTAATGTTGATGGAACATATATTCTCAAGATGGAATTTATAGTCTCTTAACGGAGATATAAAATATTCCCTTGAGATAAGTTTAATAGGTTTTGTTATTCAGAGTGTTGGGCCCAACCACTTTAGTAAGTAGTTACTAAAGTATATATATTTATGGAATTGGATTTCATAAATATATATTGAATAACATAAAGGATTAAACTGGGTACTCAAGGATTAAGATGTAGTAATCTTCAAAGTGGCAGTCTATATTCATGACTTTGTATTACTACGAATATTTTAATGAAGGGGTTGCATGTATAATAAAGTCTTGGGATATAATTTATAGATAAGGCCTAGAGTGCAACTATATTTATATAGTGGTATTAAATATAGTTAATGGTAACTTTGGACTTGTCAAAAGTTAACAGAAAAGCCCAAGGCCCATTGGAGCTAGTGTCTTATTGGTCCCTTTTGGTCCTACTCCAAGCCACATACTAGAGCCCAATTGGAATGACCCCAAAGGTTAGCCTAATTAGATAATCAGTTGTATATAAGAAGAGAAACATATAGAATTTCATAAGGTTTTTAAGAGACTTTCATAAGGGTTTTCAAGAAGTCTTTCATAAGAGTTCTCATAAGGAATGAAATGGTTGGTATGTGAGTGTTGGAAATTCTTTATTCTCTCCTTGGAAACTGATTGAGAGACCGCACATCTTGGGCGTTAGTGGAATTGAAGTGAAGATTAAAAGTGTTCCCAAGTACTTCTAATATTTTGGTTTTGAATTTCACCGCACCAAGGTACGCTTTTTTTTTTCTTAAATTCTGAAACTTACATAGTACATGTTATCAATTGTGAATGAAGTAGATTCGTCAATTTTTCCACTGCGTATGTTTTGTATGCGATACAAACATGTATTTTTCCAACAGTTGTAACCATATGACTCCTGATGAATCCCAATTTTCCGATAAGGCGCCCTTAGAACATCTAATCACCATTTACACTGCTGATGGAACTCCTATGCCTGTTAGTCATAAATGAACAATCTCTTCTCCTTGTTTATCTCTTAGTGACACTTTTCATATCCCAAAGTTATCCCTCAATTTACTTTCTATTGGTTAACTTTGTGAATTAAGCGTAGATATTCTATTTACTAATCATGGTGTGGATGTGCAAGATCCTCGAACAGGTCAAGTGCTTGGGACAGGCCCTAAGGTTGGTTGCATGTTTGAGATTCATGACTTGAAGATTTCTTCACAAGTTGTTTCTGTAGCTGCTACCACTGCCACCCCCTCACGTGATCTATGGCATGCTCATCTTAGTCATCCATCTTTATCTCGTCTTCAGTTATTAGCTTCTCAAGATCATTTAGGTTCAGTTCAGTTTCAAAAATTTGATTGTACTTCCTGTTATTTTGGCAAACAAACAAAATTGCCTTTTAATAATAATGACTCCTTTTTTTCTGCACCTTTTGATCTTATACATTCTGATATTTAGGGTTCTGCACCCATTCCAACTGAGGGGGGATCTAGATATTTTGTCATATTTGTGGATGATTTTTCTCGATATACTTGGATTTATTTGCTTCACCATAGGTCTGAACTTGTGTCTGTTAGAGCATTTGGAGATTCGTTCACAGGTTATGCACCCACCTTCTTTTCCATGGAATTACCTGCTTATCATTTTCTTCATTGGCACAAGAATTTAATCTTTCTTCTTTTTTTCTTTTTGGCAACCACCGATTATAATGGCTTTGTCTGAATAGGTGGTTAATTTTAGCACTTTAGGTGTCTTTGCACTTATATAGTCCTCCTATTTTTCTCTAAAAATGCAATAAATTCTCATGGTTTCCTTGTTTATCCTATTACTTTTCTAACAGAAATATCCTGACCTCAAGACGGACTTGAGCAGAACAGAAAGACATATATTCAAAGAGATGGGATTTGTTTGTCATGTTGAACATCCTCATAAATTCATATCTAACTACCTTGCCATCCTCAAAACACCTCCAGAACTGAGGCTGGAAGCTTGGAATCTAGCAAATATTAGGTACTTTTTGCAAATTAACTACTCATGGACAAAAGTTATGCACTTTCTTTTCTTATTATTTGGCTATACATTTAACAAGGGAACTTTGCATCTAAAATTTGTATTCTTCAGTAAAGTCTTACTTGTCAAAAAAAAAAAGTGTCATTTAGTTTACATATCTATATAGATAGTATTCATAACTATCAAAAAAAGAGAAAAGAAGAAGAAGACAGTATTCATAGATGTCTTTAGTATCATATAGAATCTACATTGTATAATATTAGATTTTTGTAGGAAGTGTTCATAATTCGACTAGTATGTTTGAGTCAGTGTACACTAAATACTCTTTGGACAATGTATGGTGCTTTTATTTTTGGTTGGCTACATAAATCCTTCTTCTCCAATCAGCCCTATTTAGAGCCATATTTTGTTATATTTTTTATGATTATGCTTTTCTTTCTTTTTAGACCGATATTATATTTAGGCCTCTCTTTAATGCCTTTAGCTCCTTGAATCTATAAATTGCCTTTTTTACTTTTTATTTTTTTATTTTTTATGTTGCCCCGGCCATGCATATAATTTGATGTAGAAGACATCTTGACAGTTATTTGTTTAGTTGGAAGTCACACTGTAGTATGTAAGACACAATTGCATTCTTCTATAATTCAGAATAACGGGTCGAACTCCAAAGCACCCAAATTTTTTTTTTTGGTGATTTATGTCTGCTGATTATTGTGGTGTGCTTCTGTTTGTAATGCCTTGTCTCATTTCAATAAAATTATTCATATATATATATATATATGTGTGTGTGTGTGGTAGCTGTGTTTGAGTCAATTATTTTATCTGGTTTCATGCTCAATTTTCTCTTCAACCTTTATTTCCTGTTTAAACAGTCAACTGACATTTGAAGATACATTTTATAGCTGTCTTTAGTACTAGGCATTGTTTTTTCCAGTAATAACATTATCTATCTCTTTTCAATTATGAAATTGAGAAAACAAAACTTTTTTCTGAGACATTAGAAAGAGAAGCATTTACCTACCTAAAGAGCTGATAAGTTTGATTATTAACTCAATTAGATTATGCTTTGCCAATTTTTTTTTTTTTTTTTTTTTCTTTTTTTAAAAAGTACTCTGCTAATACTAATTCTTGTGCACTGCAGTTTCAGTATTTCCTCAAAGACCCTGTTAAGTATGACGTGAAGTACCAGGTATTTTCATTTATTGAATTACAGCACAATTGGATAACTTTGCGGTTTAGTATGTCATAATGGTGCTTTATAGGTGAACTTCCATGTCTGATTCTTTTTGGATAATCTTCCATGTCTAATTCTGATCAGCATATGTTTATCCTGTGTATGTTTCAGGCAAGCGCCCAGCCATTTCTTGTGCTTGGCCTTTTGGTGACTGCTTTAGCAACCAGCCATTGTATTTTCAATTGGGGCTTTATAAAATGATGCTGTGGAGAGTACTGGTAAGCCATTAGAAATCTTGAATTAGTGTTTCTTCACATGTTTTGTTTTGGAGCATAACAAAAATAGGATTGAGTTTGATGTGTTTATTTTTCATGTTGCAGCTGAACAAGTTCAAGAATCAGTGCTGCAGATTTGGGCTTGCAATAGTATAGGATCTTTTTGTGATGTATAGGATCTTTTTGTCTTTTGGTGATATATTTTTTGTAGCACAGATATTTTGGCAATGAACTTGCAGATTTCGGCTTACAAGCTGATATATTTTTTGTTTGCCAGCTTAATACCAATTGAATTCACAAACAATCTATCTTCACGCGTTTAGTTTTGTAATACCCCATAATAATAAGTTATGTTGATGCGTATGCATGTGTTGTCCCCCAATTCCTTTTCCTTTGAGCCCAATCACCTTCAATGACTGCTTTTTTGACTGTGAATAAAGACAAAGAAAAAGAAAAAGCGAAAAAGGAAAGAAGAGAATTCGGAGAAAGAAAACTCAAAACTGTGGGGCGGACATTTTCCATAATAGGCCTTGAATTTTTAATCTCACTTTTGTCTAGATTTTAAAATTTCCAGTAAATTTCACTAACGCAATTGCAATCTTTATTTTTAACTAAACCAAAAGTAATTACGAATTTAAAGCAGTATTCAAGGACAATAAATTAATTCAATTTATTTATATATATAACAAATAAGAGGCAGGAGGACACAAATATTGATAAAAATTCATATTTATATTTACTTTATTTTCCTTGAGATATATATATATATATATATATATATATATATGGTAAATTACATTTTACTACTTAAACTATGTACTAAGTTACACTTTACACCTTAAACTTATCACACTTTGCACCCCGGTGTTACTTTTGTTGTTATGTTTAACGGAATACTACTGCACATGACAAGCACAAACATCTTACTTAGGTGGAACAAACTTAAAAGACCGAAATAAATTGGATTAATCAGATATACAAATTAAATAGGTTGGCAAATTGAATTTCCAATGATCACACTAGAGAAAAGTTTGAAGCTTCTCTTCATTGTCATAACAAGGTATCAAAGAATTACACTTGGGATTTATTTTAAATTTCAATTAAGTGGGAATCTATCATTATGATGGGAATAGTCGCTTTTCCATATCTTTTTCCTAAGATTATGCTTCTGATTTATCTGCATTTCAAGAGCATGGGAATTTCTCTTTTTCATAATAATAGTAATAGCTTCTACGTACATATATTATTATTATTTATTTGATTAAGTATTCAAGCTACCACTCTCAGGTTCCCACTTAGGTGAACAGAACAAGGTCATGACCCATTTAGTGGTGACTGAAAGAAGTCATTAAGTAGTTAAATTAATACTTCATTTGGAGAAGGATGTGCTAGCGTAGTCTCTTTTTTGTGTTTCCAGGTAACAGCTTTCAAGCAGCATGCAAGTAGATTAGCTTCTCTTAATGAAAGTTTGATTGGTATCAAAGTGGGTGACTTTGGGTAAGGTCAATGACTTCTTCTCCCTGTCCTCTCCCATCCCCGCTTTACATTGAATTTGTACACCCTCAGTAGAGGAGGTATCACCACCGTAGATCGCCGCCCTCTGGCCCCGCCGGCTAACAAAACGCCCTCAAGTTCAGCCAGCTAGCTAGGTATTTTGAGCTTCTTTCTTCTTTCTCTTATTGCTTTGGCTTTGTGTAATGTGTGAGGTATAGATCTACTTGGATTTTGGCTTATCATTTCGTTTATATCCTTAAGCTGTTTTTTTTTTTCCTGTATTTACAAGGTACTTTTTTGGATGAATTTATATATTACTTTTTTAGGGTTTGAAAATTTAAGGAGAGAGAGAGAGAGAGAGAGAGCTTAAAGGTTTAAGCAAAGCCAGAGAGAAACGGAGCTACCGCCAGTGGTGGCGGTGATGAGGCTTCGGCCATGGTGGCTGAGACCTGTTGGACCGGGTTAAGCCTTTATTAGATGATTTCATACCATTTTATTTTTATTTATTTATTTAGGATGAGTAAACATAAAACGTGTGCCATTTATTAATCAATTGAATGCTTCAATTTAATTCGGCCCAGCTAATCAGTGATGTATGTTCAAAGTGGAAGGGAAGTGGCCAGGCAGAGTATCAGCAAGCAAGATATATATATGGGTTTGAATTTCTACTTGTGGGAGTAAGGCACGCATGGAGTATTATTGTTTTGATTATGCATGCAAAAGACAAAATAGCTGAGATTGGACCTTTTTTTTTTTTTTTTAATCAAAAGAATAAATATATAAGCACCTATAGTAATCATGCTCCTTGCCATATGTTGAGCTTAATCAGATAGCTATTTTCAACCTTCTAGAGAAATAAAAATGCTTAATACTTAGTGTTGTTCCTAAGAACGTAAATAAATAAATTGAATTTCAAAATCTTCAAATTATCATATAAATAATAATACTTCACATAAATTAAAATTTACCACAAAATTAGAAAACAAGCTAAGAGATGTTACCACATTAGTGCTTCTAAATCATCTCATAACATGATAAACAAAATTATCGTCAATTCCAATAATTTTTTAGGTGGCAGAGTTGAGGCTCGGACTAAGTCACTCTCTTGAAATGATACACGCCATCTTCGTAATTTTCGGTATAATAAATTTACACCATTTGTGGGATGAGAAGTTCTCAATAATACTTTCTTTACCCATAAAAATTATGTATAAAAATGATATTTATTTTCATGAAAAAATAAGATTATATATATAATTGTACTTATATATTTTTTTCATAAATATATAAATACATTTAATAAAAATGATTTTTCTTTTATTTTGTATTTAAAATTGTTTTTTTAAAAAGGGTATTTACTATTTAGAGAGCTAGGGATACATAAAGCATATATTTTTGTCTTGAATTAATGAAAAAAAAATATTAGTCTAGAATTATATAAAACTCTACTAAAAAAAGAATTATATAAAGCTAAATTCATGAAATGTTCTAATATATGAGTGAATAATATATATATATTTATACATATTTATTTATGTGTGTGTTATTTTATAGGTTTAAAAATTATTGATATATTTAGCTTCACCTCTTAGACTAGGGAACACGTGGACACACATGGAGTATTTTATTGTTTTGATGATGCATGCAAAGGACAAAATAGTTGAGGTTGGACTTTTTATCAAAAAAAAAAAAAAAAAAAATCTAATCTAGCTAAGGCTGTGGCCAGCTTTCCAAAAAAAAAAAAAAAAATTCTAAGGCTGTGGCATGAACCTTGAGTAGCCTTTTTGCACTTCAACTTTGGAATCCCTACTTACGCTTAGACTTGCATTTGTAGCCGTGCCAGTCTCAACTTTAGTCCGTACAATGGAAGAAAACGTAATAAGTTGAATTTTTTTTATATATGAGTATGTCTAGTATTACAAATTTTTTTTTATAATTTCATCTTTCGTATTTGTGAGGAGTAGATAAATCATAAATGTGGATCTATTATTTTATTCATAATAATTTTAAGTTATAATGTAACAATGTTATAATAAAGTTATGAAAATATTTGTGTCTAGGCCAAAACATAATGATAGTCAAAGTTAGTAAAAAAAGAAAAAAAAAATACAAAAACAACAGCTGCATGGAAAAATCGATTTTTTTTTTTTTTTTTGGCGCTGAACCATATATAGTTGCATGCAACTGAAATCTTAGTATCTCACTCACACTCTATGGAGTGGGGACTCAACTTTTCAACTAAAACACATCCACCTCTTCAACCCATCAGTGATCAGACACCATTTTAACTTAATGCAAATGGAAAAAATAAGAGAAAAGGCTTTCATACTACAATTGGAAAAAGGAAAAAGTAAAGGAAAAAGGAAAAGGAAAAGAAAAATGAAAAAGAAAAAGAAAGAGAAGAGAAGAGAGAGAGAGGAAGGACTCAAGCTTCTTCCATTTGAGCGTCTTCCGTCACTACAACAAAAAATGTTTATTACAACAAAAAAAATCATTGCAATAACATCGAAGTCATTGCAATAGTTTATGCGAAGGGTTACAATAAAATTTGAGGTAATAAGTTTGTACTACAAAAAAATTTTGTTGCAATAAACCTTAAATATTTTAATGAAAATTTTGATGTAATAATATATTTGCTATTGCAATAAACAATTTATTACTTCGAATATCTTGTAGCAATAGGTTATTATTTCATGAATTTTATTACAATAGATTGTAAAGAATTGACAAAAATAATTTGGGTTCAAATTATTGCAACGGTATATTTATTGTAATAGTTAAATTTTTCATATTTTTTTTTTACAATAGATTGTAAAATAATTGGAATTAGATCATTGTAATAATATATTCATTGCAGCTTCATGTTTGTCATTGCAATAGATTGTAAAATAATTGATATTTTAGTTATTGCAATGTTAAATTTGTTGCAATAAGCCATCTCTTTGAAATTTCGTTTTATTATAATATATCGCAAAATATATAATTGGTATCAAGTTATTACAATGGTTTCTTCAATTTAAGTTATTAAAAAAAATTGATTTCTTCAATTTAAGTTATTGCAATGTTAAATTTGTTGCAATAAGCCAGCTCTTTGAAATTTCGATTTATTATAATATATCACAAAATATATAATTGGTATTAAGTTATTACAATGGTTTCTTCAATTTAAGTTATTAAAAAAAATTGATTTCTTTAATTTAAGTTATTGCAAAAAATTTTCTAAATTCAATTTAGTATTAAAATCTCTATTGCAACTGAAAATTATAAATTATTATAACTAATTATTATTAATGTAATAATTTACTATTTTTAAGTTACTATTGCAACGACTTTTAATTTTTAAATGTGATATTATGTCTAATACCACTATTCTAATTTTGTTGTATTAACACTTGATGTAATAGACTTATTTTTGTGTAGTGATCTATGTCCTATCCATGAAGGTATGCTTCCAACAAACTCATTTTCAGCAACATCAATAATCACCAGTTTTTCACAATTTCTCAGAGATGATGGTAAGTTTCCAAAGAATTTGTTGTTGTATAGGTGCAAAGACTTAAGAAGTGTCAAAGATCCAATTGATGTTGGAAAACTGCCACTAAAATTGTTGTTTGCCAAATTTAGGACCACCAAGCTATTCCACTTCATCCAACAATCAGGTATTTTTCCTGATAAATTATTTTTTTCAAGATTGAGATATCCTATGCTTTTGGAGTCATTCATCTTGAAACACAAAAATGATGAAATTGACTTGGAGAATGAATTGTCAGAAAGATCTAGTACAATCACACTAGAGGATATATAAGGCAATGAACCTTTGAAATGGTTTGAACTTAAATCAATTACTGAAGAAGTAGACAAAATTGAAGGATTGTTTGGAATCTCACCATTGATTTGATTGTGGGAAAGATTTAGATATATGAATAGAGAAGACAAGTTCCAAATTGAAGGAGGAATCACATCTGAAATCTGTGTGTTGGATATGTCCAAATACAAAAGATACCTTTGTGAACAAAGCCACGGAGGAAATTCTGGCCCTAATTTCCATGATCGCAAGCTTAAAATCGCCAGTTGAAAGGGAGGAATCCAATCGTGACTTACATTTAAAGTCAGCCGGTTTCCAAATGCAAAAAATGTTGTCAATCTTGTTAAATTGGAAAAATGGGATTTGGACACAGCACCTTCGATTTTCAAGCTTGATGATTCTCAACCTTCACTCAAATAATTTCCATGGTCACATACCAAAAGAACTTTGTGCTCTTACCTCACTCCAGATCTTGGACCTTTCTCATAATAAGCTATCTAGAGGTATTCTTGGATGTGTAAAAGATTTTAGTGCCATGGCCACAAAAAATAATTCAAATCCTGACATGAGTTTTAATCACTCAAATTATTATGTCGGTGAAACTCTCCCTCTTTAAAGCGAATTGCTTGTGATAAAGGGCAAAGCTCTAGAGTATAGCACTATTCTCCACCTTGTAAAATGTATAGACTTTTCCAATAACAGTTTATCAGGTGAGATCCCTAAAGAAGTGACCAGTCTTCAAGGATTACAATCATTGAATCTATCATATAATTTTTTTTATTGGAAGTATTCCTGAGAATATAGGTGCTATGGGATCATTGGAATCAATTGATTTCTCCATGAACCAACTTTCTGGTCAAATTCCTTCAAGCATGTCAAGTTTGACATTTTTAAGTCATTTGAACTTATCAAATAATAATTTGACTAGGAAAATCCCTTTAAGCACTCAACTACAAAGCTTCAATGCATTCGGTTTTATTGGAAACAAACTTTGTGGCCTACCACTTTCTAATAATTGTACTATAAATGATGTAAACCCTGACAAAGAAAACAAAGGGAGTAAACATAATGGCGGACTTGAAGTAGATTGGTTCTTTGTAAGCATGGCACTCGGCTTTGTGGTTGGGTTTTGGGGTGTATGTGGCCCTTTTTTACTATTGAACAAGCAATGGAAAATTATGTATTTTCAATTCCTGGATCACACGGGGTACAAGCTTAAGAGTCTTGTTTTGTTGTAAGTAAATGTTGTAAGTTTCTTAATATTTAGTGCAAATGTCATGTTTATCAATATTTTAATGATTTCTACTTATAAAAAATATTTGATGATTTCTAGATCATCTTTGTGCTGGTTAGTACTTTTATTAGTTAATTCACTTCATTAGCATATATGAATATAGTATTTCTTCCTATGAATGTCAAAGGAATCCAATTTGTAAAATCAAATTTTAGTCCATAAAAGCATTGTAGTATACTATATCTTGAAACGATGCCCTGTTTGTCTTATTGTTACTCTCTTTTTTATTTGGGTGAGGACTATTTCTATTACTTTAAAGGGGAATTTTGATATCTTACTAGCTAAGTGTTCACACGGCTATCCTGGTAACTCTCTTTAGAATTTCCTAATAATCACTTTGTAAAGTCTCAACAAGATTGTGCATAACTGGACAACCTAATCATGTTTATAAAAAAATCTAAGGGTATCGGTTTGATCCCTTCCAAACAGTTTTTGAGAAGGAATCCTAGGCTACAAAATAGTGGCTCTGTAAAGTCTACCATTCCCCTGCCAAATCTAGCCTTTGATGTCAGAGGAGTTTCTTTCTGATAATCTCAAAGAAATAGAAAAAAACCACCTTGAATCTAAATTTTAAGGTTTTTTAGCTTTTTTGTTTTTCTTGAAATGTTAATTAAATGTACACAATATTTTGATAAAGTAGTAAGTCTAGTGCTATGCTTCTATTTACTCAGGTCTCCCGAATGATAGTTAATTTACTATACCTTTCTCCTAAACAACAAGAAGTCTCTTAGCAATGCTTTCCTTGAGTTTTAGGATATTTAAAACTGTATGGTTCATTTTTTAAGAGTCATGATTATGCCTGCAAAGGATCAATATTGAAAGGCACTGTAGGGTGATTTGAAAACTTAATTGGGATTGGCCATATGAAAGTTTTACACATTTTTGGTTCCCTATTTAGGTGGAAATTTCCTCAACCATCATATTGAAGATGAACATGAAACTTGCAACTTGCAAGTCAAGCTCAATAGTGTCCAGTGGAATCCTTTCTCCCACTTGCAAGAATGTATCATACATGAAAATTCTCATGTGTCGAGAAAATCAAACCATAAATAGTAGTCCACTTCTTTCTAAGGTGATATTTAAATGATCACTTTGGTTAATTACTAAACAAAATGAATAAAGTCATAAACATCATTTGTGTGCTAACCATCAATGGCTAGTTTTGGCTAAAAACCTATTTAAACACACGCTTGTGTTGTTGCCAGATATTAAACATGTAAAGGTTCTTTTGAATTCAATTCTTCCCTAATTATTGCTTCATTAGATCTGTGTCTTTCATAATTGTTGTGCTTCTCTTGCTATAGTTTTCTCTGTAATACCCTACAATTCAAGCCTATGCAAAGGAGCTCCAATCTAACTTGCAATGAGAAAGAAAAACAAGCCCATCTAAGTTTCAAAGCTATTACATGTCCTTCAAGTAGGCTCTTGTCTTTGTATATTCAAGATTACTAAAGATGGATTGGAATCTGACTTGACAACATTGGTGGAAATTGGGTTGAACTCCACCTAGGAATTAATATTCTGCTGATGAATATAGATTGCCATTGGGTGGCAAGATTTATCCTCTTTCTACAGGAGCTAGAATTGCTAAATAAATTGAGTTAATTATTCTACTGGTGAGTGCATTCCAAGCTATTTTGGTTACTTGGAGTTTAGAAATCTATCACAGCTTTACTTTATTAATCTACAGGAAAATGATAGTCTAGTTTTGGTTTCTCGTCTTTCTTCCCTGCAATTTTTTTATGCAAGTGGTGTCAACTTTAAAAGGGAAAAAGAAAAAAGCTTTAGGTAAATTAGCTCCCTTTTATTTTAATATTATGTTCATCTCAATGCCAACTTCCTAACATGCATTGGTCCCTGAAAATTTCAATTTTCTATCCCTTGAAAAGCTTAATCTTTCTATGAATCTTTTTTTTTTTTTTCGTAATAGTTATGACAATGGGAGAGGGGGATTTGAACCCTAGATGTTTCCATTGGAAACATCATGAGATATCAATTAAGTTACAAAACTCTTGGCCAATCATTTCAGTGGCACAATAGCAATTAGTAATAAACTTTCATACATGTCCTTAGACTCCAGTATTCTACAATGCCAAGTATTGAGTACCAAACTAAATCTTTGCAACCTTAAACATGTTTTTGTCCAACAATCAGCTGTCTAAGAAAATCCCAGATTCCTTAGGCCATTTTTGGCATCTTGCATATCTTTCTTTCTATATATGATAAGTTCTTCTATGGTCCCTTCTTGAATATCTTGGAAAATTGTTAACCTTGTGGAAATTACATCTTCACACTCTATTGTCATGAATGTAAGCCCTAATGGGGCTCCTACTTTTGAACTCAATTCCATCATAGTGAGTCCACACTTCCTGCATGATTACCAACACAAAAACCTTATGCAGTTAGACATCTCACAAATAGGAATTTCAGACAGTTCTAAACTGGTTTTGGAATTTGGCTATATACATTAAATTGGTCAATCTCCCTGAGAACAAAGTTGATGGCAAATTGGTAATGTATCCAAGGTATTGCTAAATTCTGAACTTGTTGATTGAGTTCCAAATGTTTCAAAAGTCAGCTACAACAATCATCACCAAATGTTACAGATTTGAATATTTCTTTTCTAGACCAAGATCCTCATTTTGTCCCAAAACATTATTAGAAATTTGCCTGCTAATTCTTGACATATCAGATAAATCTCTATCAAGAGAACTTCATCATTGCCAAATGCATTGGCTATTTTTGACCCGATTAAACTGGGAACAACCTTTTAGGTGTGATTCACAATCATGAATCATTGGCTCCCTTATATAAGCTTGAACCCTTGTGCTTGAACAACAATAGCTTCTTCATAATTTTACCTTTTTTATTGCAATACAAATTGTGGGCTCCTCGATCTAGACTGAAATAGGTTAACAAGGAATTATACCATGCTTGATGGTTGAAATGATAGTTGTCCAAAAATATGACGACTAGCTTCTCTTTTGGTATTGGATTTTTGCCAATTATAGCCTCAGGATATTTACCAAGGTGTTCCAATGAACTTGAACCTTACATTTACTTCTTTTTAAGAGTCTTTTATTATTCCACGTTTGTAAGGAGCATATATGGTATACCTTTCAAGTAACTACTATGTTAGTTTCTACTGAGGTCCTACTGGATTTTGTTTCTTGAAATCATCTCAAAGTCATTTGATGGGAAAGATACCAGAAAAAGTTGAGAACATGATATTGTTGGAATTCCCTGATTAAAAGTGAATTGGATCCTTGAAATTTTGAGTGAGTTGGTGTTTAAGTGGAAGTCATCATCTTCTACACTCTAGACTTCAAAGATATGTCCTCAATGATAGTAGATCTTCTATGAGATATATTCCCAAACATTATGTCCTTAACAATTTTCTGGTGTTGTTGATGTTGTTGGCACTGCACTGAAAATGTGATTGAATTCATATCTAACTTTCTACTTAGTGGGTTTTTATTTAAGATATATGCTGAAACTAAAATGGGGGAAACGTTTTCAATTTTCAGTCTAGTTTTGTTGACCGTTGCCATATGAAATATGGTTCATTTTGAAATGCAATCTTCATTTAAAAATGATTTGAGAACACTATGCTCTAGAAGGAAACAGACTAGCTAGGCACTATAATGAGTTATTCCTCACATTTGTATCGTAAAATTTTGTACTATAACGCACATGTAACAAGCTAGTTTAAAATTGTAGTAGGTCTCATCACCTCCTGAATTTGTTCTAAACTGTGCATGAATAAATTGCTAAGGATTATGATTTTTGCATATGATTTGTACAAACTATTTATATACGTAGTGGAAAGTCACTTCACTTTGCACCAAAAAGAGTAAAACATTAGGTTATTTGTTTATATCTTATCAGTTTTAATCAAGTCTAGAAACAACTAGATTTACTTGTCTATTCCTCAAAATGGGCTGCTACTTTTTTCCCTTTTTTTTTCTAGTCAAGGGATGGCTAAATCCCTGGTAAGGGGGGTGGGGGGTGTGAAGTTTTTGATGTGCTAGCAAACATGACTTTTTTGACAAACAACCTAAAAAGTACTAATTAGTATAGGTGAATACATAGTGTGACATCATACTACAAGTTTGGTATAACCCCATACAATGCTACAGAATAAACAGTTCAAGGGACAAAAACAATGCTCACAGAATGTAATTGTTTTTTGTAGTTGATAGGAAGGGCTAAACATTAAAAGGGTGAAATGACAAACAATTTAAGTGCTCGCTCTTTTATAATGTCAAGGCTCATTTCACTAGGATCTGTTGCTTGCAACTCGACTTGAATGCCATCCAGTTCCCTCTTGAATCTATCCTTGGAGCTAGCATAGACCATCTTACTTCTCACCTTTGATGTATCAGGTGACTTGAAAAACAAGAGAAGTGAACTTTCTTAGGCACCATTACATGCTAAATTGTTTATTGTTTTGGCCTTCAATATAATCACATGCCTCCAAAGATATGGCCTCAAGCCAAATATAAATTGGAATCCAGTTTCTAGTTTCATTGTGTCATTAGAATTTTGAGTACATTCATTATTACATGGGAAGCAAATTTGCCTGGAGTGTTCTTTGAGTGCTAATCAAGATTTAATACACATGGTACCTTTATTCTTTATTTCAACACCCTACTATGTACACCAAAGGAGAAACAATAATCTTTATGCATATAGACTTATTTGAGGAAAAGTAGAATTACCATGCAATGAAAAAAATCTTGCTTTTTTGGCAATTCTCATCAGTGATGAAATCAAAATCATAGACAACATAGCGGCACTCATTGGCAGGCAGAGACTCAGTAAAGTCCTCATAGGTTTCATATGGGCTTCCAAGTTTCTCCACCACCACTTCTTGATCCTCAATCTTGAAAATAATGAACCGGTAATTCCTCTTCGCTTTTAACTCCACAAACTTCAGTTTACATTCATCATGCCCAGTCATTCCAGATACCGCATTCGTCTAACCCAAAGATTTTATTTTGGAAGAAGGAAAGAAAGATATGTATCAATGAAAGAAGGCCTAACAAAAATCATCATGCATATACAATAAGGATAATAGTATTTAGTTGTTTTAGAGGAAAATAATATCAAGAAATGCATAACAGCACTTCGTTTAGTATACTTATGTCATAGTTATTGGACAAAGCATATTATCATTATTAGATTGCTTCACAAACAAGTGGATTTGTTTTTATTGTGGCATTAAGTATAAGAGATGAGGGAAATAGCTACCTGCTGTCCATTTTGTAAAAATGTTTGCATCATGGAATACATATAATTTTTATTCTCTCATGTTGTTTGTGAAGGATGTGATCAGTACACTGTAAATGTCTAGAATATTCCCAAAATTAAAATAACTGGAAGCAGATGTTTATTTAGGAGAATTACTGAATTAGAGTACATTACAATAATAATAAATAGTGTGCTAAACACATTATCATTATTAGATTGCTTCACAAACAAGTGGATTTGTTTTTATTGTGGCATTAAGTATAAGAGGTGAGGGAAATAGCTACCTGCTATCCATTTTGTAGAAATGTTTGCATCATGGAATACAGATAATTTTTATTCTCTCATGCTGTTTGTGAAGGATGCGATCAGTACACTGTAAATGTCTAGAATATTCCCAAAATTAAAATAACTGGAAGCAAATGTTTATTTAGGAGAATTACTGAATTAGAGTACATTACAATAATAATAAATAATGTGCTAAACATATTGGCACAAGTGGCACATTCCTAGGACTGGTTTCTAGATCTGCTTTGCCTAATTTCTAAAAGTAGTCGCTACAATGATGGCAGGCATGTATACACAAATGATAATAGAGAGAGTATTTTTGGATTTGATAAATTACAGGAAAAAATACATGTAACCCAATAAATGAGAATTTATACTGATTCCAAAGTTTTTGGATTAAAACCCTGTTGCTGTTGCATATATTAAAGAAGAAAAAATAATAGTGTTGAAATTAAATAAAAATAGAAAATAAAATAATGTAAACCTAATATCTATCTTTAACATATAGAAAAAGACAAAAATTATTCAGCTATTTGAAACCATAACTAAGTTGTAAGCAATACAATATTATTGGGGGGGGGGGGGGGGGAACTGCAAAAGAAAAGGACAATTTATAAAGACATGACAGTGGAAAAAATTTACAATCTGATTCAAAATTTCAAGGTGTCTTTACTATCAATAAAATGAAATGCAACCATTCTTATGTAAACAAATGTTTAAAAAATTGTTCTACCATTCTTGCTTTTCCTTCAATAGTTTAAATTCTCTCTAATTTTATTTTCACATATTATAGAAAGGCCATTGAATTTCATCCAGAAGTTCTCAATTTATTTACTAGTAATTAGTAATGTCTTCATAGGTTTCATTTGGGCTTCTAAGTTTCTCCACCGCCACTTCTTTATAAGTTGGCATAAGGGGTGTCCACGGGTCGGATTTGTGCCTAATCCGGACCCGACTTGAAACTTTTGGGTGAGTCAAAATATAAACCGAAACCGACCCGAAATGCTAGTCGGATCAGCCGGTTTAGGTCGCGTCAGGTTTTCGGGTTCATCGGTCGGTTTCAGTTTTTAACTCTGATGTCGTTATTTTGGCTGGATCCATCGAGATCTAGCCGATATTTGGCCGGATCCGTTGAGATCTGGCCAGATCACAACAAGATCTCGCTGAATCTCAACAAGATCTCGCCGCATCTCGTCGGATCTAGACTAGATCTCGACGAGATTTCGCCGAATGTCGTCCAATCTAATGGGTTTCAAGTAAATTTTCGTTGGATAGCTTCCAATATCGTTGGATTTTGTATGTTTTCGTCGAAGAACCTTCGAATATCGCCGGAAGTTTCTGGGTTTATGATCGGGTCGTGTTGCTCGGATTTTGGGAGAGGAAAACCGCCAACTGACCCGAAGGCGTCGAGTTTCGTGGGTGGTGACCCGCCACCAACCGTTGGAGTGTCGGTTTGGGCGGTTTTCGATTCGAGCTCTGGCGGGTTGGTTGGGTATACGGGTTGGGTGGACAGTCCTAGTTGGCATCAACGTTAGCAAATTTTATTTGTCGTTTCGAAATGGACAACACACATGCCCATGCATTCCTTATTGGGCTTACCAAATTGGTCTACTTAAAAGCATGAGTCTATTTGGGCTTCATGGCTTTTTTTTTTGAAGCCCACTATTGGTCCATTCATTGAGCCCTCAAACTCAAAAGCCTCACCGTAACCAAGCTATCAACCATAGGAGGATTTGAACCAAGCCGAAACCAATGGAGCTGATGAAACAGAAGAAGAAGAAGACTACATGGGGCACATCTCTATCTCTTTTCTTTCTTTTTTTCTTTTTTTTCCACAGGTTAACTCTCTCCCTTAAAAATCTTCTTCTAAAAAGGTCAGCCTATGCCTTGTTTGGTTTCCTAGAAAACTTTGGAACAAACATAGCCAATATAGTCTATAGGATTCTTTTCTTTTTTTAATCTTAATTCATATATATTCATATATATTTAGAATATTTTCTTGTTCCAGTGAAAATTTAACCCAGTTGAATTGAACCCGATAGTGTAGGATATACAAACCTTATGTTAGGTTGCCAAGAAAAATGAGAAAAGGAAAAGATGAGCAAATGTTTGATGTTATGTTGTATGTATTTTGGCGGGAGTTTAATCAGCAGTATTATTGGATTTTCAATATATTTTAAAATAATTAGATTGTATGAAGCAATGTTTATATTAGATTCATACTTTTCTTGGGGTCATCATTAGCAAGCATGCTAGGTTTCATCTGGGCTTCATTTAAAAGAAGGCTCAAATCTAAAAATATCAAGCCTTAAATAAATGGCTCAATGAAGTAAACCCAAAATCAAATCCTTAGTAATTCAGCCCAATAAGAAAATAAAGCCCACTAGATTTTTAAACCGGCCCCATTAAAATGAATAGAACCTCAACATGACAATTCCACACTATAGTGGAGGACAAGCTTCTTTTCTTTGTTTGAATATAAATGAGTTTTGGTTTCAAGGGGAATGAAAATAAGAGATTCAAAACGAGAAAGTATGAATTATTTCCACAGTACTTGATTATTTATTTAATTTTTTAATACAGATATGGAGCCCTTTTCTAAACTTAAAAATTCAAAGTAACACTTTCATTTTAAAGTTTAATTCAAAGCATGAATTTCTATATGGAAATCATATTAAACTCGGATAAGATTACAATGAGTGTTATTCCTATTATAAACTCTGAACATGAACTAACAAACTCTACTAGAAATGCCGCCAAGATTTAAGCATAACAAACTTTCCAAACTACCAATAGATAACTGACATTTGCATTTCCACTCTAACTGATGGTGCCACTAATAGAAGATAAACTACATGTAGCTTTAGGCTTTGTTCTTATATTGCATGCCATTTTGTTTTGGATTGCTTTAGAAGTGAAAGTGTTTTGGTTTGAATCTTGTGTAGGCACTGACTGGAATCCCATTGTGTGTTGAATGATCTGCATTGGTTAGTTTTACAAGCAGCACCCATTGCAAGGCAGAGATTCAGCAAAGTCCTCAGGTTTCATCTGGGCTTCCAAGTTCCTCATCGCTTTTAGTTCCACGAATTTCAGTTTATATTCAACACACACAGCCATCCCAGATGCCACATTTGCCTAACCCAAAGGTTTTATTTTTGGAATGAAAGAAAGGTATTTATCAATCACAGAGATTAAATATATTGTAAAATTGAGTATAAAATTGAATTTATACTTGTGTTTATTTGAATGGATTACTTGTGAATACCAGTCTCTCTCTAGGTTATTTTTGCTAAATAATATTATTTAAAAAAATACTAAAGGACAAAGATTGTTTGTAACCATTGGCTACAGCTTCTACTGAAAAAATTAACATGTTTATATATTTTAGAATTTTAACTGTTTAAGTGTCTGTTCTTCATGTTCTTAATATACTTATTAAATTTCATGTCAATTAGATGTTATTTATTATTTGATCTATAAATTTATTTTTAATGCATAATTTTATATTATAAAAATTTGAAATTTAAACATTTGATTGATGATATAACTATTGATTTTTATTCTTCTGAAAATTTTGCAAACATGAAGCATACAAGAAAAAAAATGTAATCCAACCACACATTATTCAAAATTCACATCTAATAAAAGAATAATTAGTGGGGTTAGAGCCTTTGGCAAACTTTATTCTAAAATAAATTGGAAATGGTTAGCAAGACAAAACTATAAAGATGACTTCTCTCTTAATCAAGTAGCCATCCACTCTGTAGCTATAATTTCTCCAATACAATAATGCAGTTATGCTATTATGCCAATAAGTAAGGTGATCATAATAAGATAATACCTCGTAGAAAAGAAAACAAATAGGATTATAGTAATTAAGTAGAATTTTACATATTCATTGACGTAGTATTTCTATATCTTCTTATGCTTCACTGTTTTTTCCTTTTCTATCTTTCTTCTTCTTCTTTTGTTTTCTTTGTCGCATAAAGTCTTTTCTTCTTTGTTTATTGTCAAACGAACTTTTGCTTTTTTCACATGGACTTGGGATCCACCTGCGCAAACCTCCATATGCACAAGAAAATACCTGGAAGCTATCCCCAAAAAAAAAAAAAAGGAAAACGGAAAAAGCTAGGAAAGCACCTGGAAGGTAAGGGAAACTTGCACAAGGAATCTAATACAAAATGCACTCACTCTGAAAGCTCAAAAATGTGTTAAAAACACAAGAGTTGTTTAGACTCCCAAATAACAAATTACGGTTCGATTGATTTTACTCTAACGTATACTAAGTGCGGAATAGAGTAAATATGAGCGGATAAACAATATAACTACTCTAAGTCATATTCAATATAACACAACAGTAATATGAAAACTAAAAGAGTAGGGAAGAAGAATGCAAACACAAGATAACACGCTGATGTGTTATCGAAGAGGAAACCGAAGAACTCGGCGAAAAACCTCTCTATCACCCTCCAAGTGGTAATCGATCCACTAGACAATCAGTTGGGATACATGGGTTAGTAAGAGACCCTCCAAGCCTAATCTACCCGATGCGCCTAAGCCCTCCAAGCTCCTACTCCAACAAGGCTTCTCAGAATCGTGTTTTGTCTAACTTTCTGGATCCTGCAATACGCCCGATTGCAACCACCAAGCCTCACCGAGTTCTTTTGGAAAATCCCCAAATCTTCCAAAACTCTAAAACACTCTCTACACTTTGAAAATATGTGGGTTGTGTTCAGGTACAAATCTCCTCTCAAGGTATGACAATGGGAGAGGGAAGGAAAAGAAGCTAGAAGGATTTCTCTCTAAGGATGAGTAGCTTTCTCTCAAAAAGATGGATGTGTGTGTTGTAGAAAACCCATCTAGGGTTTTCTTTCTGAAATGGCCTCCTGACAATTTGTGGGTAATGAGGGTATATATAGCATGGGTGAAGGGTAAGAAAGTCACAATAAAAATCCTCCAGGCAGAATGTTTCGCGACTATCTCGAGTAAAGGCTTTACCTGCGAGACACTCGCGAAATCCTCTAGGCTGACATGACTTTTCAGCTTCCAGCATATACTTCTCACGTGGCTTTTTCGTAGGTTAACTTCTAGCGAGACACTCGCGAAATCCACTAATTCTTCAATTCATGCTCGATTCTTCACAAACTTAATACTAAACCCAAAACAATAAAATCCCATAAAATACAAGGAAATAAAATAAAGCAATTACAATATTTTTTGTCATGGAATAAAACCAACATAAAACATAGTTGTAAATCACAACTTTACAATCTCTTCATTTGGCTATTCTGTGACAAAACACCCTATAACAAACTCTAGACTTAAACATGAGTTTGGAAACAATGGCAAAACTCACTAACACCTAAATCTAGAAGCTGTGATGAACCTGAAACATGTATACCTATAACCTGAAACATTGCACAAAACACATTAGACCCTCAAGGTAAAGCAAGTAATAAAAGAACAAGTATAATGTAACAAGTAAATTGCGATTAAGTAAACATGATGTGAAACATGTGAGCAACTTGGTCATATACCAAAACAGTCATATGGAAATGACTACAATGATCATATAGCAAAACAAATGATCATTCGAACATGCAACCAATAAATCACAATATCATAAGGATCAATGCATATCCAACACATAAACATGATGCGAAGAGAGCAACAAAGCATAGATACTGAAAATAAAAGCAGTGGTTGAAACAACACCAGGTTTTGGTTTTCAAGTTTGAAAGCACCGGAGAGGAGTTAATCGCATGATCTAAAACTTGTAATTGCTCCTCAAATTTCGGAACCACCCTTGCATCATCCTTCACTGCCTGTAGCGTCTCTAATAGCTTCATCGAGGAAGAAACGTATTCCTCATCATCCATAATCCCATCCTCACACCGAGGCACCAAGCTATTCTCATTAGTAGCATGAGAATCAGAATAAGTGATTGTGTTGTCAAAGCCTTGATGCAGTCCTGGAAAACCATGAGAAGCCCAAGCATCTGAAGAGACCATCACACCAGCAACACCACGGATCACATCTTCATATCCTTTAACTTCAACAAAAGACTTTTTTGCCAGATTGAAGAGAAGAGCCCTGATCCACGGACCAAATTGCTGTTCTTCTACTGACAGAGTATCCTTACTTCGTAGCCAAATAGAACAGTCTTTATCATCATAAGAAACAGACCCACACCAGTAACAAATATTTGGCAACCTTTCATACATAAAAGCAACCCAACTTTCATCATCCTTATCCTAATAAATCTTCCTTCCCCTATATAAAGGCTTTGAGACATCAACAACCACTCTCACTCATGAAATTCGGCTCCAACATTTCTCCCAAATCTTTTGGTTTAATTACAGGTCCAATAGTCTCTCCAATACTGAAAGCCATCTCAACAATTTAGAGGGGAAAAGGTAAATTATGAATTTGCACCCAAAAGGCTGTTGTTTTAAATCCCAACGTGTGAATAGGAGCATAACCCTCAAATTTTTCAAAGACAAAAAGATGTTTGTCAAAAGCCCACGGTTCACCTTGAATAACTCTTTCCACATCAACTTCCAATTCAAAAGCAAACAGCAGAATGTTTTCACCCCCCCACTGTGACATTGAACCCTCCTCTTGTGCGCCATAAAAGTCTGAAAGTTTTTGCAACAGCCTCAACATTTAGTGATCTACAAGTGAAAAATTTCCTTGCAAGTATAAAATCCCTCTTCTTACTATCAATCTTCAATGCAATCCGATTTTCTTCAGACTCTGACAATGATAACTTCTTCCAACAAGTTGATAATTCCTCCATTAAAACAAGTAAAGCAGGCAAAAGAACAAATACTAACTTACACGACTTGAAACAAAAACAAGTCTACAAAATACAAATTGACACAATTTGAAACAAACAAATCTCCAAGCAGACAAATATACTTGGGAACCCACCTTCCTTCTCAAAAAGAGGGAAACCATATACTACACGGAAGAGAAGCATAACTGCCACTAGAGAAGCCAAACAGCTCTTACTTGAGAACTAAAAAAAAAAAAAAATCTTTGGAGTCATTGATTACATAGCAACTGTAGAACCTTTAAGTTCATGTGTTTCAGATATTATCTGGTGTACTGAATCTGTAAACAGACCAAGCAATACCATGACGTTAAATGGAAGACCAATTTGTGTACAAATACACAATATAGAATACAGCAAAGGGTGAAATTCCACAATTGTCAATCTTCCAAACGACACCTTAAACATTGTACTTAGTTTAAAATCTCTTTATTAAATTAGCACATAGGGAAGTACGTGGTTGTTAAGTTGTAATAAGAATGAGCAATCAACCCTCATCTGTTGATTTGCTTCTTTTACTGTACACGGATATGTATGGTGTGTCTTTTTGTAGGTTGATAAGCCCAATGTTGGTCACTGTACCCGGTTAGTTCTTTTAATAATATTTCCTTTTAACCAAAAAAAAAGAAAAAAGAAAAAGAAAGAGCAGATGGGTCAATAGTTCATTTTCTAGGACCCATCAATTAATTTTTTTATTAGAGTCGTTTGTTTTTTTTTTTTTTTTTTTTTTTTTTTTTTGGGATAAAGTGGGGGTGGGTCTTTAGATAGAATATAGAACTGACATTAAATACATACACTCACTTTTACCTTTTAACTATCCACTTTTTCAAATACACTTTATAAGAAATTTTCTATCACATTCTTTATCTCATTTAAATATTATTTCTTAATTCATTCATTCTTTATTCTTTTTTTATCATCATTTATTCTTTTTATATTCATTTCTAACAATTATATTTTTCAATGAAAAGTGTTATATTCACAACATTTTTCGCAATACTTTCACAAGAATCACATCAAAATCTTATGTGGAAAGTTGTTACTAGTTCTAATTTGAACCCATCGTTGAAATTATTTTTTTACTTACCAATATTAGTTAATTACTTAAAATTTATTTTGAAAATATTGTGGTAATATTTTTAAATGGTCATTTCTTATTCTTTTCCTTTCTTTCGTCCATATGTTTCCTTCTCTTCTTTTTTTTTTTGGTAAAAATACAAAATTGACCCTCTAACTTTTATCTTTTTTTCATTTCAATCATCTAATTTTCAGTTTTGTCAATTCAGTCCTCTAACTTTCAATTTTTGTCAATATAGGACGCCGTTACATTTCTGTTAGTGACTACACTTAGACCCACTACAACGACGTTGTTTTGCATTTTTTTTAAATTCGGAATTAGAAGAAAATAAGAAAAATCTGAAGAAAAAGAAAAAAAAAAAAAAAAAAAAAAAAAACACACACACACACACACACACACACACATTAAAGGGAACGGCGAATCTGAAGCACTTGAAGTTTATGCTGGCAGCCTAATCTGAAGCACTTGAGGCCAACCACGAATTTGAAGCACTTGAAATTTGATAGAATTGAGACCAAGAGCCATTAAAGTTTATATTTTATGAGGTTAGGTTGATTTGAATTGTGATTTGATTTAATCAAATTAAGAGTGTGATTAAAGCAAAACAAAGGAAAACAAACATGGGTTCAGTATCAGAGATTGTAGCCAAGTTGAATCTAGCTACCCACCCAAAAGGTGGGTTTTACTCTGAAACTTTCAGAGATAACTCTATCGTTCTCTCCAAGTCTCAGCTTCCCCCTCAGTGTAAGTTACGATAAAAGAACCTATATTTATATGTGATGATGATGATGAATCTTGTTGTTTTCTATATAAATTTTGTGTTCTTATAATGATTTCAGACAAGGTGGAACTCACAGTGAGTTCGTGCATTTACTTTTTGCTACCATCTGGGAATGTGTCTAGCCTCCACCGAATACCATGTGCAAAAACATGGCATTTTTCTGTTTTTGTTTTTGATTCAGTCAAGTTTTGCTCTACCTTTACTTTTCTTTTCTTTTCTTTTTTCCCAGTGAGTCTAACGGCAGCCACTAACAGAAATGTAACTTTCTGTCAATGAAGCCCTATATTGACAAAAATTAAAAGTTAGAGAAGTGAAAGAAAAAAAAATGTGAAAGTTAAAGAGTCAATTTTGCATTTTTTGTCTTTTTTTTTTTTTTTTTGTCTTGTTTTTTCTCCACCACACACATATACCATATATCTCCATCCTCTCCTTTTTTTTTTTTTTTTATCTCCACTTGATTCCAGAACCTCCCTCTCTCTTTCTCCTCCTCTTCATCTCACTTCACTCACACACACAGCCGGCAGAGAGATTGGCCATTGTCTATCCCCCTTTTTCTTTCTTTCTTTCTTTTTTTTTTTTTCTTGTTTTGATTCACTTTGTTGTTACAATGGAGCTTAGTTAGGCTTTCATGTTCTTGATCTGTTGTTTTTTTTTTTTAATTTTAGATTTGTTGTTCTAATTAAATTTTTATTTTTCTCTGTTCTTAATCTGTTATTTCTATTCTGATTTTAGATTGTGTTTGTGTTTTGATTGTGTTACCGTTTGAGAGAGAGACAAATGAACAAAGAAGAGAGGAGGGAAGAGAAAGAATATTTTTTTAAGATAAAATAAGGGTATAGAATTGCTAAAGTGTTCTCTAAAGTAAGAGAACCACTATAGCAACTTCAAAAATAAATTGAAAAAGTAGTGTGTTTAGAGAACCTGATGGAACGTAAACAGTGAGTTTTTTTGGAGAAAAAGTAGAGATAGAGCATTTATTGGAGATGCTCTCAGCCAAGCAGCTAGAAGCTAAAAGCAAGACTGACTAAGGCATTATAACTTGATGACATAGAAATAGTAGAAAAAGACATTATAAGCAGCACAAAACACAGTCCAGTAGAGCACCAGGAGGGACTAGCTAGAGCACCCATTTATTCTCACGCTACTAGATCCTGCATAGGCAAATTAGTCTTCCTTGATCATCCTCACTTCACGTTGCTGCAGTTAGTAGAGGGGCTGATCTTGTAAGGAATGTTAACTCCACATTTGTTAGGAAGTCCAGCTGCAAGACCAAGATTGAAAGCAGTGTATGGAACCCCACTCACAGCTTGCTTTAGACACTTGCAAACGC
The DNA here is from genome assembly GCF_001633185.2 of Quercus lobata. Classification (NCBI taxonomy): domain Eukaryota; kingdom Viridiplantae; phylum Streptophyta; class Magnoliopsida; order Fagales; family Fagaceae; genus Quercus; species Quercus lobata. Next base: position 53,524,437 of record NC_044912.1, on the reverse strand, counting down.
TTTGGCGGTCTGCTGTGGTATGAGCCAAGCTGTAGAGAGACTTGATCCCACTGCAGCATTCAGCTGGTACAGTGCCACCATTGGCCACATAAGAAATGCATGGGGTTAAGTACCTCACCACTTGGCCACATTGTATTGCTGCTTCGGCCTTTGGTGCACTACTTACCACAATGCACGCAAACACAAAGCATGCCAGCTTAAACACAACAGAGCTAGCCATAATACCCAATTGGAACAAAGAACAATATACCTATTATTTTATTAAAGTTGTTTGCCAGGGCATCCCACTATAAGTTGTCACGTCACAATTTAATATTTATAGAGAAAACTTGCGTTTCAAGCTCGCCTTTTCTCAGCTTCAGCCTGCGCATGGGTCCCAACAACAAACATAAACGTAAAACGTAAACGCCGGATTCGCCGGATTAACCGGTACAAGTGGGCACGGCATCCCACTATATGTTGTCGCATAAACGCTCTCTTCTTTATCTAATATTTATTGTCAAAATCAACTTTTGTTTTTGTTTTTGTTTTTTTTTTTTCACGTGGACGTGGGCTCATCTGCACAAACCTCCGCATGCACCGGAAAATAATTGGAAGCTATTCAAAAACTAAAAAACAAAAGGAAAACGGAAAATGGAAAATGCTAGGAAAAAACATGGAAGGTATGGGCCACTTGCAGACGGAATCTAATACAAAATGCACTCACTCAATATTATAATTTATTAAAATTGAACAATAATGTCACTTTGTAATATGGAGATACTTAATTGAACTATAATATATTTATTTATTAAAAAAATATTAAAAGTAATACAAATTTTATTAAAAATTTTTATTAATAGATGTGATAATGAATATGATTGGTACTAGTTCAACAAGATAATAAATAAGTATTTGAAATTATTTTTTGAGTAATTTGTAAGTAAAAGCTCGGATTTGTGTTAAAAACACAAGACCTTGTTTGGACCCTCAAATTAAAATTATGACACAGTTAATTTCACTCTTACTTAATCAAAGTGCGGAACAAAAGTAAATAAAGCGCAATAAACCGATAACTACTCTAGTGCATAAATATGAACAACAAACAATAAAAGTAAAATACAAGAGTAAGGAAAGAGATATGCAACCACAAGATAACACGGCGATGTGTTATCGAAAAGGAAATCGATCGCCGTGTTATCTCCTTTTCCATGAAATGAATGTTGAATTCTTCGCACAATTATTGTTTGTCAAGATTCTAAGGCCCCCACGATTTTTAATTTTCTTGAACGATAGTTTGTTGGAAAAACTAGATGGAGAAAAATGTTAATGAGTGTATTCAATGTGTGGTGTGGAATTCCATCAAAAAGAAAAAGTTCGGTGTAGAATATTAGGTACTATAAGAAAAAATTTTGTGGAAACCAATTTGGTACTCCATTTCAAATTACTATAACACCAACCGTCTTTTTTACATACACACACACACATATATATATATATATATATATATAGATACATACGTCCTAAATCATCAATGAACTTGTTCAACAATTAAATAAATAAACCATCAATTAAAGAATGCTCAAAGCCTCAAACTCTTTGTTCAATTATTTTTAAGGATATTTCCCATGAAGCATGGAGATGGAAATATAAAAACAAGTCATCAATCAACTATAAGGTTCCAAATAATGACATTTGGAATAATTTTGAGTAATCATAATAATAATTATATATTAAATAGGACAAAACTTAGGTACAGCACCTTAGATGCTGTTCTTTAGGTTTCCCTCTTAAGATTCAGCCATATGGTTACTTAACTAAAAAATACATTTTCTTCCCATGAGAAAAAATCTATATGGCAGAATCTTAAAAGGGGAACTTAAGGAACAGCACCTAAATACTGTACTTAAGTTTTGCCCGATTAAATATATACAAGTCCTAAACCATCTATTAATCCATTAAAAAAATCCATCAGTTAAAGAATGCTCAAATTCTCAAAATCTTTGTCCAAATTTTTTTAAAGACATTTCCAAAAAGCATGGAGATGGAAATATAAAAAAACAAGTCGTCAACCAACTGTAAGCCTCAATTTTTATTTTTTATTTCTTCGCTGTGCAAATTTAATGAACCCTTCAATTAAATTTTATGAGTACAAACAAACATCAATTAGAAGATATCTAAGACAATCCATAAGTAAGATGTTTTTTTTCTTACATGGAAAACTCATTAATGAGAAGACAAAGGCTACATAACCGTTTAATAAAAAACTTCTAGTATAATATAATGAGCTTATAATAATTTTTTGTAATGGAAGGAAAGCTTTGGTTGACTATTTAATGTGTTTTGGTTTAAGGGTAGGAAAAAAGAGAGATTCAAAGTTCAAACTAATGATTTTGGTTTATGAAGTTTTCTCCTTAATCACTTGTGTTACTAAAAAAGAATACAATTAAAATAAGTCCAAATCCATAGGAAAAAAAAATATGCCACTATCGGGGAATAAATTGTTATTAATAATTCGATAGATGAAAATGTAATATTAGTGGTACGTAAGATCAAATAAAAATCAATAAAAAAACAAGTCATCAAACAACTGCAAGGTTCCAAATAATGGCATTTGGAATAATTTTGATTAATCATAACAATAATTATAAATGAAATATATGTGAGTCCTAACTCCTAAACCATCCATTAATCCATTCAAAATAAATAAATAAATCATCAATTAAAGAATGCTCAAAACCTCAAACTCTTTGTCCAATTATATTTAAGGACATTTCTCTTAAAGAATTGAGATGGAAATATAGAAAACAAGTCATCGATGACCAACTATTAGCCTCACTTTTTTTCCTAGTTGTGCAAATTTAATGAGCACTTCAATTGAATTTGATGAGTACAATAACAAACATAAATTAGAAGAGATATCAGCAAAAATCCATAAGTAAGGTGCTGATTTTCTTACATGGAAAACTCATTAATTAGAAGAGAAAAGCTAAATAGCAGTTTAGTAAAAGAATTTCCAATATAAAATAATGAGTTTATAATAATTTTTTTAAATGGAAGTAAAGCTTTGGTTTACTATTTACTTGGTTTAAGGAGAGGAAAAATGAGAGGTTCAAACTAATGATTTTGGTTTTATGAAGCGTTGTCCTCAATCACTTGTGTTACTCAAGAAGAATACAATTAAAAATTTAAAATAAGTCTAGAGCCACACACACACACACAAAATTACAACTATCGAGAAGAAAAATTGTTATTAATAATTTGACAGATAAAAAATGTGATATTAGTGGTAGGTTTAGATAAAAATTGATAAATAAAAAATTTAAAAAAAAAAAAAAACTTAACAATTTAATTGTTGTGAAAGTTACTATGTTTATAACATTACTCATGCAATTATTATCTTTAAAAAAGAAAGACTTGCTTTTTATGGTGGAAGACTTTTAAAGTTCAAGCTTTTTGTTATTAATAAACATTTTTTTTTTGTATTTTTGACAATAAAAAATTAACAAACATTTTTTTCAACAATAAATAAATAAACACAACTTTTTATAGTGGAAGACTTGGGAGACTAGCTTTTTTTTTTTTTTTTTTCTTTTTTCATTTTTTTCCAGAACAAATACAACTTCATTGACTCGTAAGTCTATACTCTAGTCTCTTCACGGCAGGTGTGTGAGAACCGTGAAGGGCACGCAGCACACAAAAGATCAGCCTTACTCTTAGAATGATGTGTTGGGAGAAAATATTTATTGCATGTTATGACTTATGAACTATAATCTACGAACATGGAACAAGATTGCAATATTTGAATGTTTTTCACTTGACAATTTTTATATGCTACAAGACAAGCTTTTATTTGCTAAGAATACAAAAATGGACCAATTGATTATTTGCATAAAAATAAAATATCATTAGAACCATTATCATCTTTATTTCTTTTCAAAAATCTAATTAAAATTCACTCTATTATTATTAATAAGAAACTTAAAATGCTTTTTTTAATAGGAATTTAACATGCTATGTTAATATAGGTTTCTCAATGTATTTTCTAATATAAATAAATTAAAATCCATTGCTCCCACCAACAAAAAGTTCACATACTAAATAACCGCCAAAACAACGCCCATAATGGCATTTATCTCATTCTTATGATCCCTGAATTTTTTTTGCCTGTATATTATATTCTTTATTTATAAAAGAAAAATGACCCCTAATGACCAATGAAATTTTCCTTTAAAGTGTTATATAAAGGCCTACAAAATGAAGATAATGTGTTGTAGAATCTTAAGCGTAAGACAAAAAGCATTCAGATTTAAGAAACTGATCAAGCACAAAACTCTCCTATAAATTATCATCCAATTAGTATCATTTTCATTAGTAAAACCCTTACTATTTACATAATAATAAGAGAAGTACTACGTCCATAACATTTTTACAATATTTTCTCAACAAATCATAGTTGGTTATTTGTTACTAGTTCAAATTTGAACCTAATACTAAAATTATTTTTTTACTCCAACAATAACAACTAGTAACAACCTGCCACTTATAGTAATCTGATACTAACAAACAAATTTTTTAAATGGGAAAGTTGTGCTTGTGCCTAGTGTATATAAGAGAGACTCTAAAGTCTAAAGTCTCTAGACAAGAAAAAATGAACTTTCCGAAACTCTCTTTTAAGACTTTAGAAGTTCAAAGTCTTTGGATTATGAATTTGTATTTTTTTGGGACAAGAGTTATTAAATTGAATTATCATTGACAAAAAAAGAGGTATTGTAATTAAAAAAAAAAAAAATTCTAAAATGAAAAGTTCTGCCCAGCGTATGGATCTGAATCCAAAGACTCTGGACAATAAAAACAAAGTCTCCAAAACTCTCTTTTCAAGACTTTAGAGGTTCAAAGCCTTGAATTATAAATTTATAATTTCCTAAAATAAAAAAAGTATTAAAATGAATTTATCATTATTTGAATAATCACAAATTCAAAATTATCATTTTGTATTTTGATCTTGGTCACAATGGTGGTAGCGTAGTAGCCCCATCATGGTTAGGAGCCAGTCTGATTTGCGTTTTCAAATGGACACTCAAAGTTTTGGATATTTTGTTTAATCTCTATTTTATCTTTTCTTTTGCACATAAAAGTAGTCATAATTTTGTAATTACTATAAGACCAATTGTCTCTATTACGTTTTGCAAGTTGGAGGACTCCCTTTCATATCGCTTGGATTTTAAATGATTTTAAATATATACTTGTCCTAAACCATCAAGCTCAACTCTTCGTCCAATTCTTTATGAAGAACATTTCCCAGAAAGCATTGAGTTGGAAATATAGAAAACATGTCATCAATCAACTATAAAGTTCCAAAAAATGGCATTTGAAATAATTCAGATTAATTAGAGCAATATAAAATTTCTAGGCATCTAGAAGGAAGTAAATTGAAAATCTATAGTATATGCTTCATGATAATTATCTATATTATAAATTGAATTCTCAAAAGCATATATAGCATGATCTTATATGGTTAGCCAAAAGTCAAACAACTTCAGTTTTATATATATTATCAATTGTAAATTTCCTTGACATTTACAATTCCTCACTCTAGAGAGGGTCACTTTGTCGTGGCTTCATCATAATATATATATATATATATATATATATATTTAGACACACACATGCAATTGAATTTCAACCTATAGTATCCATTCTATGATAATTATTATTCTTTATCAATAGGCCAAGATACCCATTGGTTTTTGGTATAGGTGGAATTTAAATCCCAAATCTTTTATTCAATAACAAGAAATTTTATCAATGGAGCTAACTGAAATTCACAATGTATACTGTATTTATATTTAAAAATTCATCGATTCAATTTTAATTAAAATAATTAAAGTCTTTTACCCTTATATCAATAATAATAATAATAACATTTATAATAAAGCATTAATGGGAATATATTTGGTACGAGTAAGAAACTACATTTCTAAGAAACTTTTGTCTAGGGAAAGATTTCAAAAACATTGGAGATGGAAATTGGTAAGGAATATTTCTATTTTTTATGCATCATCAGAAATTAACGTCCCAAAAATTTTAAGATTTAAACACTTGCACATTCATAATTATTCTGTTGGTTTTCTCAATAATAAAATTTTTATTGTGCCCTTTCCATTCGAGCTAAGTTCATTATGCTTGAACTTTGCATAATATAACTATACATTTTGAGAATACACCAATAAGTAATATTTTGCATACAGATACAATATTGTTAAACCTTTTATACTCCCCTTTTTTTTTTTTTGCAACACTTTTACAGTAAAATCTAGAGATTTTTGAAAAAATAATATTATTTTATGTGACAAAACTTCAAAGTTTTGTCACATAAGTGCTAAGTTTTATGGGGAGATTTCGGTACCCTAAGTGCTAAGTTTTACAGAATTTTGGCATTGACAATGCCGAATTAGGGGAAAGAGAAGAGAAAGACTCTGACAACCAATTTGGTACTCCATTTCAAATTATTATAACACTAACCATCTTTTTTACACACACACACAACATTGAAACTTCCACCAACAATACTCAAATAAGCAATATTACCATATATAAACTATATGAACAATACAAAACCAGAACCCAAGAGCTTTTGGAATCGAATTGACTGACATTAGGTGGATAAAAAAAAATAGCATTCTTCTTATTTTATCAAGCATACTAGATATATATATTGATAAGAATATCGTAATTTTATTAAGAAGAAGATAAAAGCATTACATTTTGAGTCAAAATTGACTCAATCATAATAGAATTTTACTAGTCTCATCACATGCGCTTTGCACGTGCGATAAAGTTTTTTTTTTTGTTGGTCTAGTGTCATGATTTTCATTTAAAAAAAAAAATTGGATAAGTTTGTTGTGAAATCATGGATTAGTAGGAGAGTATCCTGTTTTGTAGGCATTTTAAGTAATATTTGAGATATATTTTTACCAGGTTGAACTTAAGTTTTTTTATTGTTAAACATTTGATTGATGACATATTTATTAAACTTTAATTTTATTGAAAATTTTGCAAGTATGGAAAATATAAAAAGAAAATGTAATCTAATGGTGGATTTGTCAAAATTCATATTAATTCAAAGATATTGAGTGCAATTGTAGTTTTAGGTTATAACTAAGTTTGTTACCAAATTTTGTCCTTCAAATATTGTGAAAATTGTTATATTTATAACATTACTCATGCAATTATTATCTTTTAAAAAAGAAAGACTTTTTTTTTTAGTGGAAGACTTTTAAAGTATAAGCATTTTGATAGTGGAAGACTAAGCAAATGGGTTGATGTGTTGTGACAAAATGACTTATTGTTGTCTCTAATCTAAACCTTAGGAACGTGGATCATGAATTGATTGAAATTTTTGAATGCTTTTATAAGACAAACCTTTTTTTTTTTTTCTTTTTTATAGGGGAAGACAAGCCTTCTGTTTTATTTTATTTTTAGTAAAAAAAAAAATAAAAAGGTTTGGCCTTTGGAAGGGAAAATGAGAATTTTTTTTCCCTGAAAATGAGATATTCAGACTAACATCATTCGTATTTTAGCAAGTGTACTCTCCATAAGTTGTGTTAGACAAAACAATAAACCATTTTTTTTTTTTTTACAAAACAAAATAAAAACTTTTTTTCAACAAAAATAAATAAATAGACAGAACTTTTTATAGTGGAAGACTTGAGAGACTAGCATTTTTTTTTCTTTCTTTTTCCTAGAACAAATACAACTTTATTGACTTAAACAACATTTGCATCTAAATTTAGAGAACGAGACATCTTCCGGCTAGACCTTTTGGCCATATACTAGTCTAGAGTACTTGGCTAAAAGATCACACACGGCACGTAAAAGATCAGCCTTTACTTTGAATATTTTGCTTAATTTTTTTTTTAAATGAAATTCTTCTTAAGCAATTTGGTACAAATAATGTAACTTTTGTGTGATTTAAAAAAAAAAAAAAATCTAATTAGATCACACACAGCAGTCTTTTTTGAGTATGAACTCTTTGAAGGAGACCCTGACCATCTCAGAACTGTCAAAGCTACACCAACTTAGACTTATCCATGGATTGATCTTTCCCATTTTGTCATTTGGCATCGTTTTTGTTATCTAAAAATTTCTTCTTTGTTTGTGTTTGTGGGTTAGCCCTTTTTGTGTTATTTGGTTTAAGGCTCTCTCTTTTTTGTTGAAGTATCTGAATTTTAGTTGGTTGAATTGTTATTTGGATTATAATTTGTTTTGTTGGTTGGTATTATTTTGGTTGGTTATATTTAGAGTTTGTGTTTTCTGGATGATTAGATTGAAATTTTATGCAAGTAAATTGCATTGACATGAATGGCATGCTCCTTTGTAGAGAATCAATGTATCAGTTCTTGCTCTCCCTCCATTGGAACTTGTTATAGAAATTGGTGTCAATGTAATTGTTTAATATATATCAATACAACACAAAGATGGTATAACTCTTCATATTCAATACAGCTTTAAATAGCTTTGATTAAAAAAAAAAAAGTGTCCAACTCGAGACCCGACCCGAGACCCAGAAAACCAACCTGATTATAGACCCGATTTTCCAAATTGACTCGGGTTTAAGGCAACCAAACCCGGTTTCTATCGGGTCGGGTTTTGGGTCACAATAAACCTAACCCGACCCGACCTGACCCAATATCAGTCATCAAGTGGGTACACCCAACCCAACAGACACTGCAATGCAAATATGATTTAATTCATATCTAACTTTCTATCGGTGGAATTTTATTTTCAACTTCAGCGTGTCTCACACGCTTTTAGTCAGCTTTGCATTAAACCAAAAGCTGATTTTGTGTGGCTTGAGAAGACAAGCTCATAAATGAGCTTTGACCGATCAAGTGGGCTGGACCCACACGGTGTCTTACCATACACCCAACCCAACCAACACTGCACTGCAAATGTGATTTAATTCATATCTAACTTTTCATTGGTGGAATTTTGTTTCAGAAATATGATATACTAAAATGGAGCCATCGTTTTCAATTTTTAGTCTAGTTTTGTAGGTTGTTGCCATATGAATATATGATATATGGTTCATTTTGAAATGCAGCATTCATTTTAAAAAGATTTGAGAGCACAATATTATTGAAGGAAACAGTGCAGGCACTATGATGATTTTTTTTTTTTTTTTTGAAGATTTGTTCGGCATTATGACGTGTTATTTCTTGAACATTTGTATATTATAGTTTTGTACTATGGTGCACATGTAATAATGCTAAAAGGTTTACTCGATGTCAATAAAATACTATTGAATTGTAGTTAAGCTGGATGCCTAGGAGGTCTGGTCATGCTGCTCATTCTCATCTTCAGAAAGCATTAAACTAAGCATTTCATTTTTCAACCTAGTAAATTAGAGAAATAACGCCCATTTTTTAAATTAATTGCTATTTTTCATTTAAGAGTCTCAAAATTAAGAAAACTTCAACCAGACCCTACAAATTACCTAAGGTTTATTAAAACAAGAAGAGCTCTACCAAATCCATACGTAATTTATAAAAATTCAAAAAAATTAGGAGAACAACAATCAAAATCATTAAATTTAATTAACATTATATAAATCAATATTGACCAAAACAACTAGTTTTAAAGATCAAAGATACCAGTATACTATTCACGATGTCTACTCTTTTTTTAGATAATGAATTAACCATACTACTCTTTGTATAAAGTAATTGATATTGTTAAGAGTCTTATAGTTCAACTGGTTAATACCTCTATATGTTTTCATCATCTCCCCAATTTTGTAACCATCGAATTATTTATTAAAGAGTAAATTGCAAATTATAAACCTAAAGTTGTGGTGTGTTTGGATTTTATACCTAAAGTTTCAAAATTTGAATTTAATCCTCTGAAGTTTTTAGATTTTACATCTTGACGTTTCAAAATTTAAATTTTACCCCCTAAATTTTAGGAGTGTTTGGATCTTACTCTTCAAAGTTTGAGAGTGTTTGGATTTTACACCTAGAAATTTAAGAATTTGGGATGTAAAATCTAAATACCTCCAAACTTTGAATGTAAAATTCAAATTATAAAACGTCAGATGTAAAATCTATTCACGTCCAAACTTCAAGAATAAAATTCAAATTCTAAAATTTCAACATGTAAAATCCAAACAACCTTAAACTTTAAGGGTATAATTTGTAATTTATCATTTGTTTAAAAAAAAAAAAAAAAAAAAAAACTAATTGACTCTCGCACCTTTTTTTTTCTATCTTTCTTTGACTTGGAGACTCAATATCCTTTTTTTTTTTTGTGAATCAAAAGCGAAGATGGAAACTCATCAATATCTAGACTTTCAGAACCCCACCGAAATTTCACCCATGAGTAAAGAAACCCATACGGTATTAGATTTCAATGCCCCCTATTCCCATTAAATGAATGTTGATTTCTTCTCACAAGCATTGATTCTACAGCCACACCAACACGAGCTTCATCTTTAGCTCAACGTTAGTGTGAAAGAGAAACAATTTTTCTAAGTCAAAAGGAAACAATTTTTCTAAGTCAAAAGTTCTGCCCAGCTTATATAAGAGAGGCAAAAGAATTTTTATAGTGGAAGACTTGAGAGACTAGCATTATTTTTTTCCTTTCTTTTTCCCAGAACAAATACAACTTTATTGACTTAAACAACATTTTCTTCTAAATTTAGAGAATGAGACATCTTCCGGCTAGACCTGTTGGCCATGTACTAGTCTAGAGTACTTGGCTAAAAGATCACACACAGCACGTAAAAGATCAGCCTTTACTCTGAATATTTTGCTTAATTTTTTTAAATGAAATTCTTCTTAAGCAATTTGATACAAATAATTTAACTTTTGTGTGATTTAAAAAAAAAAATCTAATTAGATTAAACAAAATGACCATCCCTTTAACCTGACGTGTGTGATGAAAACTTACAATTATTCAAGTTCTTTTCCTAAAAAAAAAAAAACAATTATTCAAGTACTTTTCTTAAAAAAAAAAAAAAAAACAATTATTCAAGTTCATCATCTTGACATGAAGAAAATGTCAGCAAAAAGAAAGTAAAAGTAATAAAGACAAAGACTTCGGCTGCGGACAATCTTTTGTGTTTCTATCAATTATTCAATTTCTTAAACATTTCCTCACTACAGAGCTAAACACTTTGCCATAATTTCATCATAATGTATACTTTATTTATATTTAGAATTCTCCAATTCATTTTAAATTAAAACAATATTGTCAATCTATTAATTAAAGTCTATGACTCTGGCCCTCGAATGAGAAAGTGTTTTTTCTAGGAAAGACTACAAAGACACTGAAAATTGACCAATGAAAATTGATATGTGGCAGCCAAAAAAAAAAAAAAAAATGATATGTGACCAGATCGAGATAAAGGCCCCACAAAATGGAGGGAGGGTGCTACTTGCAAGACTTCAGTCAAGGCTTAAAGTGTAAAACAAAACAAAATCAAATGGAGAATTGCTCCTATAAATTACCATCCAATTAGTATTGGTGGTGCTAAAATGTCATATTGCTATTATGGCAATTTAGCACCACTAATACTAAAAAGCATGTTGCAAGCCTGCAATGGTGGAGGAAAAAAAAAAAAAAAAAGCTTTTGAGTTATAGTGTACACCCATCATTGTAGCTAAGATGGTAAAAAACAAATAATATTTCATTAAAAGTTATATTATTTTATTGTGTTGGTGGCAATGGTTGTTGTTTATTGTAATAAATATATTATTTTCTTGTATTGTTTATATTATTTTATTATGTTGAAAGCTAAAATAACACCACCAATGTTAGGTGTTTTGTAAAGTAAGGTGGTAAAATAGATAAAATAGATTTTGTGGTGTTAAATTGCTAAATTTATGGCTCCGCTAATGAGGCTTCTTAATTCTTATATGGCTCTTCAATCATCAATACTAGGAAATTACAAACATAGTACCCTACTTCAAACTAGACATTAATTATTCTATAAAAATAACTTTTTTTATGGGTTTGATTTTCTAACAAGAGATATATATATATATATATATATATATATATTTCGGTCACTCCACCCTAACATATCTTAAGTATATATATTTCTTATTTAATAACATTTTAATTATATGGAATAGAATTTCTATATACCCTTTATATTTATAATTTATTTATTTGTACATATTTTATTATCATTTCTAAAATATTTGTATTTTTTTTTTAAAAAAAATAGGTCTCTTATAGTCACCCCTCCTTTGTTAGAGTCATCTCATTAAAGATGACAAAATACATTCTCCCGAAGCAGGGACATGGTATCTATGATTTGACTTGGCTACACCATGTTGCCATCCTTACAGTATATACTTATTATTTTTGGCTTATCATATCATTGGATGGAGAAAAAATTTGTAATATTATTATGTTTTTTAGGGTTTTGAAATTAGAGTTTTGCTTAAAGCTAAAGTACAATCTGATTAAGATAAGAATAGGTGTTTTTTAGGGAATGTGTTTAAAGTTGCCCCCAAAAAAGCTACACTCTTTTGTTTTGGGGAGCAAGTCTAAAAATCTAAATTAAAATGAGCAATGTACAAGTATTTTTACTTTTTTAGTATGAGAAAAAGGATCAAGTTTTGTTTTTAAAGAGAGAAGCTTTTAAATAGGATCTTATATTTTCATGTCTAAATGGGGGCTCCTTTTGATGGCCTAAGTGAGAGTTTTAGTCCAAAAGGTGAATTTCCTCCCAAAAAAGAAAAATCCAAAACGTGGGTGGGGTGTATTTTTAGGGTTTGGCTTATTTCCAATATTTTCTTAAAAAGAATCTCCTTTTGTTTTAATGAGAGACTATCACATCACCCACTGAATAAATAAAATGCGGGAATTAAAACCCACTACCACTTGTCATTGTATATTTAAAACAAAAGGACATGTCCAGTTAAAAAAAATACTGGAGATAAGCCACACTCGTATTTTTAATTGTTGTTAATGGACCAATTTGTCCTTAGATCATAGCACAGGTGGTAATTAATGGGTAATCAAAATGAGAAAGTATGGATTATTTCCATAGTACTTGATAAGATTAAAATAATATGGAGCTGTTTTGTAAAAGTTAAAATTCAAATAAACACTTTCATTTTAAAATTCAATTCAAAGCATGAATTTTTATACTATAGGAATTTTAATATATGGAAATTGTAGCAAACACAGATAAGATTACAATGAGTGTTATTCCTATTTTATACTCTAATAGGTGATCTTAGTGTTCGTCTAGCAATCATGGTAGCTCTATTTGGAGTCTCTTAGTGAGCAGTGATCACTTCGCAAAGTATCAAACAAAAGATGATAAGATTATACTTAATTGAGCAAACTAAATGAATCTTTGTAACAAAATCCGAGGATATTTGATGAATTACTTGCAACCAATATGTAAGAAAGAAGCCCAGGCTATAGAAGATCGAGTTGGTTGCTAAAGTTTCTCCATGTGTATGGTGAATATCTTGAGAGTGATTTTCTTAATCTCCAAAGAAATTTATTTTTTTCAAATACTTTTTCAATTAGTAACTAAAAGCTAGATTAAATGTTTGACATTGGATACGGTATTAGAGGGTATTAGATTTCAATATCTCCTATTCCATGAAATGAATGTTAAATTCTTCGCACAATTATTGTTTGTCAAGATTCTAAGGCCCCCACAATTTTTAATTTTCATGAACGATACTTTCTTGGAAAAACTAGATGGAGAAAAATGTTATTGAGCGTATTCAATGTGTAGTGTGGAATTCCATCAAAAAGAAAAGGTTTGGTGTAGAAAATTAGGTACTACAAGAAAAATTTTTGTGGAATTCCATCAAAAAGAAAAGTTTGGTGTGGAAAATTAGGTAATTTAAGAAAAAAATTTCTAAATTGAAAAGTTTTGCCTAGCTTAAAGGAGACTCCAAAGACTTCATAAAAGAAAAACGAAATCTCCAAACTCTCTTTTAAGACTTTAGAAGTTCAAAGTCTTTGGATTATAAATTTGTAATTTTTAAAACAAAAAAGGTATATAAATAGACTTATCATTATTTGAACAATCATGAGTTTAGAATTATCATTTTGTATTTTGATTTTGATCACAATGGTGGCAGCATAGCAACTTTATTATGTTTAGGACTTTGGAGGCATTTGATCTAATTTGGGTTTTTGAATAAGGAAGTCAAAGTTTTGGTTATTTTTCTTTGAATTTTTTGAGTCTTTTAACAAAATATTATTAAAATTTGAGTTTATGGGTATTTGTCAAAAACAAAAAAAACAAAAAAAAAACAAATATTGAAGCGATTGAGAAGATGGGGAGATTTCGGTACCCTAAGTGCAAAGTTTTACAGAATTTTTGCATTGATAATGCCGAATTGGGGGAAAGAGAAGAGAGAGACTCTGACAACCAATTTGGTACTCCATTTCAAATTACTATAACACTAACTGTCTTTTTTACACACACACACACACACAACATTGAAACTATATGAACAATACAAAACCAGAACCCAAGAGCTTTTAGAACCGAACTGACTCACTTTAGGTGGAAAAAAAAAAACTAGCATTCTTCTTATTTTATCAAGCGTACTATATATATATATATATATATATTGATAAGAATATCGTAATTTTATTAAGAAGAAGATAAAAGCATTACATCTTGAGTCAAAATTGACTCAATCATAATAGGATTTTACTAGTCTCATCACATGCGCTTTGCACATGCGATGAAGGTTTTTTTTTTTTTTTTTTTTTTTGTGTTGGTTTAGTGTCATGATTTTCATTTAAAAAAGAAAAAAAATTGATAAGTTTCTTGTGAAATCATGGATTAGTAGGAGAGTATCCTGTTTTGTAGGCATTTTAAGTAAAGTTGGCAGGTTGAACTTAAGTTTTTTTATTGTTAAACATTTGATTGATGATATATTTATTAAACTTTAATTTTATTGAAAATTTTGCAAGTATGGAAAACATAAAAAGAAAATGTAATCTAATGGTGGATTTGTCAAAATTCACATTAATTCAAAGATATTGAGTGGAATTGTAGTCTTAGGTTATAACTAAGTTTGTTGTCAAATTTTTTCCTTCAAATATTGGGAAAATTGTTATATTTATAACATCACTCATGCAATTATTATCTTTTAAAAAAGAAAGACTTTTTTTTAGTGGAAGACTTTTAAAGAATAAGCATTTTGATAGTGGAAGACTAAGCAAATGGGTTGATGTGTTGTGAGAAAATGACTTATTGCTGTCTCTAATCTAAACCTTAGGAACGTGGATCATGAATTGATTGAAATTTTTGAATGCTTTTATAAGACAAACCTTTTTTTTTCTTTTTCTATAGGGGAAGACAAGCCTTCTGTTTTTTATTTTATTTTTAATAAATAAATAAAAAAAGGTTTGGCCTTAGGAAGGGAAAATGAGATTTTTTTTTTTTTTTCCTGAAAATGAGATATTCAGACTAGCATCATTTGTATTTTATCAAGCGTACTCTCCATAAGTTGTGTTAGACAAAACAATAAACTTTTTTTTTTTTTTACAAAACAAAATAAAAACTTTTTTTCAACAAAAATAAATAAATAAACACAACTTTTTATAGTGGAAGACTTGAGAGACTAGACATTTTTTTTTTTCTTTCTTTTTTTCAGAACAAATACAACTTTATTGACTTAAACAACATTTACATCTAAATTTACAGGACAAGACATCTTCCGGCTAGACCTTTTGGCCATATACTAGTCTAGAGTATATACTTGGCTAAAGATCACACACAGAACGCAAAAGATCAACCTTTACTCTGAATATTTTGCTTAAATTTTTTTTTTTTAATGAAATTCTTCTTAAGCAATTTGGTACAAATAATGTAACTTTTGTGTGATTTAAAAAAAAAAAATCTAATTAGATTAAACAAAATGATCATCCCTTTAACGTGTGATGAAAACTTACAACTATTCAAGTTCTTTTCCTAAAAAAAAAAAAAAAAAGGAACAATTATTCAAGTTCATCATCTTGACATGAAGAAAATTTCAGCAAAAAGAAAGTAAAAGTAATAAAGACTTCAGGTGCGGACAATCTTTTGTGCTTCTATCAATTATTCAATTTCCTAAACATTTCCTCACTCTAGAGCTAAACACTTTGCCATGATTTCATCATAATGTATACTTTATTTATATTTAGGATTCCCCAACTCATTTAAATTAAAACAATATTGTCCTTCTCAAAAAAAAAAAAATGTCAATCTATTAAATAAAGTCTAATGGTCCTGGACCTTGAATGCGAAAGTTTTTTTTTTTTTTTTTTTTTTTGTGGGAAAGACTACGAAGGACATTGTCTAATTAATATTGTCTAAAATTCGTTTCACATTTGGCAGGCGGCCCCCCAAAAAAAAAAAAAAAATGTGGCAAGGTCAAGATGAAGGCCCCACAAAATGGAGGGAGGGTCCTAATTGCAAGACTTCGGTCAATGCTTGAAGCATAGACCACGGAATGCGGACAGAGTGTAGAATTTGAAGGGTAAAACAAAAGAAAATCATCCAATTAGAATTTGAAGTGCTCCTATAAATTCCCATCCAATTAGAATCCTTTTTCACAATTAACCCTTACTTCTCATAATCTGATAATGGAGGGTTCCTTAGGATTCCTTTTCCTCACTTTTCTAATTATTCCTCTTCCTCATTTCTTCATTTTCTGCACCGGACACACTCACTCTGAGGTTCGTTGCATCGATAGCGAGCGACATGCCCTTCTCACCTTCAAGCAAGACCTTATTGATCCTTCAAACCGGCTCTCCTCTTGGACATTTGATGGGGATTGCTGTCGCTGGGTTGGTGTTGTCTGCCACAACCTCACTGCTCACATTCAACAACTCCATCTCAGAAGCTTCCCTCCTGATTGGGATGTTTTTACGACTCAGGGACAAATTGATGCCTATGAGCGGTCAATGTTTGGTGGTAAGCTAAATCCTTCTCTGCTTGATTTGAAGCATTTGAATTACTTTGACCTCAGCTTCAATAATTTCTCTGCTTCTCCTATTCCTGAATTTCTAGGTTCAATGAAGAGTTTAACTTCTCTTAATCTCTCTAATGCGAGATTTGTGGGACTCATACCTCATCAACTTGGAAATCTCTCCAATTTGCTCCATCTCAATCTCGAAAGTTCTCGTTTTCTTGGTTTATATGTGAATAACCTTCAATGGCTTTCTGGTCTTCCTTTGCTACAACATCTGGATATGAGTGGTGTAGATCTTAGCAAAGCCTCTGATTGGCTACAAGTCACAAATACACTCCCTTCCTTGTTTGACTTGCGCTTGTCATCTTGCCAACTTCCTTTCATTCCACCGACACTCACTGTTAACTTTTCATCTCTCCTCACCCTCGATCTTTCAGAGAACCAATTTGAAAACACTTTGATCCCATCATGGATCTTTGGTCTTCGTAATCTTGTTTCTCTTCGTCTATCTGAAAATAACTTTCAAGGTCCAATCCCTGTTGATCTCCAAAACATGACTTCTCTTAGTCACCTCGATCTATCTAATAACCATATCAACTCTTCAATTCCCAATTGGTTGTATAGTTTTAGAAGTCTTGAGTTTCTCAACCTTCAATTCACTAATTTGCAGGGAACAATCTCCAGTGCCATTGGAAACCTAACCTCTGCCATTAGTATTGACTTGTCATTCAATGAACTTGGAGGAAAGTTGCCAAGATCATTGGGTAATCTTTGTAACTTAAGGGAAATCATATTGTCCAACAACAAATGGGGTCAAGAGATATCTGAAATCTTAGAAAGTTTATTAGGGTGTGTTTCAGATGGACTAGAGATCTTAGACTTAAGTAATTCTCAACTTCATGGTCAGTTGACGGATGAACTTGGGGTATTTAAAAATCTAGTCAAACTTTTTGCTAGGTCTAATTCAATATCTGGTCCAATTCCAGTGTCTTTAGGAAATCTTTCATCTTTAACATACCTGGATTTTTCAAACAATCTATTCAACGGAACTCTCCCTCAAAATTTTGGACATTTGAAAAATCTAGTGAGACTTTAGTTTTGGAATAATTCAATTTCAGGTCCACTTCCGGTGTCTTTAGGAAATCTTTCATCTCTGACATACCTGGATCTTGGGAATAATCAATTGGAAGGAACCCTCCCTCAAAATTTTGGACAGCTTTCCAAACTTGAGACTTTACATATTGAGTCTAATATGTTGAAAGGTGTCGTGTCTGAAGTTCATTTTTCCAATTTAACCAGTTTGAGGGGACTTTTTGCATCTGGAAACCAACTGACTTTAAAAGTAAGTCAAAATTGGATTCCTCCTTTTCAGCTTGAGTCTTTATACTTGCAATCATGGAATTTAGGGCCAAAATTTCCCCCATGGCTTTGTTCACAAAGGCATCTACAGTCGTTAGACATCTCTGATACAAGGATTTCAAATGTGGTTCCTTCTTCATTTTGGAACTTGTCTTCTCAGTTTCGACTTTTAAATCTCTCCCATAATCTAATCCATGGAGAAATTCCTGTGATTTTGTCTGCTTCAGTGATTGATTTAAGTTCAAACCATTTCAAAGGTCCATTGCCTTGTATATCCTCTAATGTGTATGTGCTAGATCTTTCTAACAATTCATTCTCTGGATCTATTTCTCACTTTTTTTGTTTCAAAGTGAATGAGCACAAAACCATAGGATATCTCAATCTTGGAAAAAATCTTTTATCAAGAATAATACCTGATTGTTTGATGAATTGGAACGACTTGGTGGTCTTGAATTTGGGGTACAACAATTTCAGTGGCATTATTCCAGCATCGATGGGATCTTTGGCTTCTCTTCAATCTTTGCACTTATACAAAAACAAATTTTTTGGAAAGTTACCATCATCTTTGAAAAATTGTACAGAGTTGGTAACTATTGATGTTGCTGAAAATAGGTTTGCTGGAAACATACCTTCTTGGATTGGGCATAGATGTACAAGCTTGATGATTCTTAACCTTCGCGCAAACTATTTCCATGGTCACATACCAAAAGAACTTTGTGCTCTAGCTTCACTCCAAGTATTGGACCTTTCACATAATAAGCTATCTGGAAGCATACCTAGATGTGTTAAAAATTTTAGCGCCATGGCCACAAATAATATTTCAAATGACCACTTGAATTCTTATTCTTCTTTTACTAATTATGGTGAAACTCTCCCACTTGAAAGTGCATTGCTTGTGATAAAGGGAAACATTTTTGAGTATAGCACCATTCTCCAATTCGTAAAAAGTATAGACTTTTCCAAGAATAGTCTATCAGGAAAGATCCCCATCGAAGTTACTAGTCTCCAAGGATTACAATCTTTGAACTTGTCATATAATCTCTTGATCGGAAGTATTCCTGAGAATATAGGTGCTATGGGATCACTGGAATCTATTGATTTCTCTTTGAACCAACTTTCGGGTCAAGTTCCCTCAAGCATGTCAAGTTTGACATTTTTAAATCATTTGAACTTGTCAAACAACAATTTGACTGGGAAAATTCCTTTAAGCACTCAACTACAAAGCCTTGATCCATCCAGTTTTATTGGAAACAAACTGTGTGGACCACCACTTACTAATAGTTGTACTACAAATGGTGTAAAACCCAACATAAGAAGTAAAGATACTGGTGGACTTGAAGTGGATTGGTTCTATGTGAGCATGTCACTCGGCTCGGTGGTTGGGTTTTGTGGTGTATGTGGTCCTTTACTATTCAATAAGCAATG
This sequence comes from Quercus lobata, assembly GCF_001633185.2. Taxonomy (NCBI): domain Eukaryota; kingdom Viridiplantae; phylum Streptophyta; class Magnoliopsida; order Fagales; family Fagaceae; genus Quercus; species Quercus lobata. The sequence continues at coordinate 53,504,722 of NC_044912.1, read as the reverse complement.
GAGAATGATGTACTTTCAATTCCTAGATCATATAGGGTACAAGCTTAAGAGTTTTGTCTTGTAAGATTCTTAATAATTTGTGCAAATGTTAAATATTTTGATCATGTTAAATATTGTAAGTAAATGTTGTCTTGATCATGTTAATATTTTGATGATTTCCAAATAATCTTTTTGCTAGTTAATACTTATATTATTAGTTAATTCACTCCATTAGCATATCTGAATATGGTGTTTCTTCCTATGAACATCAATGGCAATCCAATTTGTAGTGTCATGTAATCCTTGAAGATTAATATTGTAAAATCAAATTTTAGTTCATAAAAGTAACTAATTTGTTAAAGTAGTAATGTAGTATACTATACCTTGTAATGATGCCCTATTACTGTTTCTATTACTCTAAAGAGAAAAGTTGATAGATTCATCCGGCTATCCTAGCAGATCTCTTTAGAATCTCTTAGCAATCACTTTCTAATGTCTAAAGTCTCAACATGATTGTGTATAACTGAATACGTCCCAACCAGTTTCTACGAAGGAAGCCCAATTTACAAAATTGTGGCTCTCAAAAGTCTACTTCTCCTCCCCGCCAAATAGGAGAAAATTTTCCTACAATTTTAAAGAAATAAATAAAAACTACCTTGGATCTTGATTTTAAGGTTTTTCTGATTTTTATTTTTTCTATAAATTTTTATTAAATGTAGACAATATTGCGATACAGTAGTAAGTTTAGTACTATGCTTCTTTTACTAGTGTTAAATATTAGCATTGATACACCATGTTGAATATGTTAGTATAGATGTGGAAGCGAAAGCATAAAGTATAGAACACAATAACACATGAGGGTTACGTGGTTCAGCCTAACGTCCTACATCCACGAAGGGCCACGAAGGAAACCTTAGGGGGCTACATCAATAATATATTAGAGTGTAGTACAAATCCTGTATTACAATGAATTATAACATGTGTATATATAGTAGACTAAACCCTAGACTAATAGACTTCTAGTACAAGTAGGAGACTTGACTTGCACACAAAGTAGAATTAGGCTTGGGTCTATACTAATAGGCTAATATATCTCTAACACCCCTTCTAAAACTCAAGATGGAAGTTTGATGAAATCTTGAGATTTGATAAGGTTGAGAAGATCTCTTGAATGAAGTTTGGCTCTATAATGGTAGTTTGAGGAAGGCAATAGTCTTGCAGTGTTGATGCGACTTCTAACGGTGGCTTGACTATACCGGAGAGTTTTGGCAGCAACAGTAGGCCAAAGAAGATGAACGCAGCAAAAAAAAAACACCGAGGAAAACAAAGATTGCTCTTAAATATTTCGTAAGGACATAAAATCATGGCCACAAGAAGGTGGCTCTAATACCATATTAAATATTAGCATTGATACACCATGTTGAATATGCTAGTATGGATACGGAAGCGAAAGTATAAAGTATAGAACACAGTAACACACGAGAGTTACGTGGTTCAGCCTAATGGCCTACATTCACGGAGGAAACCCTAAAGGGCTACATCAATAATATATTATAGTATAGTATAAATCCTGTGTTCCAATGAATCATAACATGTGTATATATAGTAGACTAAACCCTAAACTAATAGACTTCTAATACAAGTAGGAGACTTGACTTGCATACAAAGTAGAATTAGGCTTGGGTCTATACTAATGGGCTAATATATCTCTAACAACTAGTGAATGCATTGACACTACTTGGGTGGTGTGAGGCATGGGATCAGTACACTCGAACTTTGAAAATCTGGGAAGGAACCATAACTTTACCATCTTATCCAATGTTTTTTTGTGTACCGATGCCTTCAGCAATGCTATTTTTTACTGATGCATTTCTGATTGATGAGGTACTCTTATCACATAATAAATATTTTTCACGTAGAATCTTTTCCCTTGTTTGCAAGATGTCTTACTTTGTTTGTTGAAATGTATTCTATTCTTTTATATTCGTAGCTTCAAATTTGATGAGAAGAGATCACCAGTTTATCACATTGTTGAGGAGACATTCCCTCATCTGTTCATAACAAGCTTGTCGAGATTGTCAACCCGCCATTGGATGCTGCAGATTTGATCCAGCTTATTTGTAAAATATTTGGTCATCCATATATGTTCGTTCTTAGATGGAGAGATTTGCAGTCTAACTTTATACATGGGTTTTCATTCTAGGTGGTGTTTTAATAGTTATCATTGTTCTCATTTCATGTTATGCTTAAATTCATTTTGGATAAAATGCAAATATCTATCTTGAACTATTGTCCAAGTAACTATATCTTGGAAAGTTTAAAATTGAGCAATCAACACCTTAACATCACTTAAAATTCCAAATAATCCTCTGCTGCTCAAATTACTGTCAAAGTAAGAGCAAATTAACAGAAAAGAGAAATAGAAAAAGCTGAAGAGAGCTTTGGTTCACCTTTTTGTTTGTTTGTTTGTTTTTGTTTTGGAAAAGTCTTGGAGAAGAGGAAGTTTTTACCTTATTTTCATCCTTTTTTCATATCCAAATTGAGAATGGCTGATTTCTTTATTTAGAAGATGACTTTTATATATCATTTGGGTTTGTTGTTTGTTCTTTTCAGTTGGAGATTCCAAAGCAGCTATTTTATCCAAACGTGTTCAATGCGTGGATGATTCTTTTCTTAAATATATTGGGGAGTTCCGTTCCCTTGGAAGGGCAGCCTGCTGATCCCGAGCTTAGGAAATCATGGGGATGGTGGAAGGTCAAGAAATGGACGATTCACATTTTAAACAGGCTGTACACTTGGTAAGTTCCTGTATTTGAAACATATTAAAATAAGTATGAGGCTTGCAGCAGGAGGCATTTTGACTTTTCATTGCCATTTAAAGTCTTATTTTACTCATGTTTGTAGATTTGAACCTTCAAAACCCAGAAAACACAGCTTTTGCTCAAATGTTTCATTAGAAATATGCTGGAAAGATCTTGGAGTGTCACATAAATTTGCTTATTGTGATTCGTGTTGGTGGCTATTTATCCGACAGAGTTATCAACCTTATTCTTCAGTACCTAAGCAACAGGTGATTTTACTTTTTTCTTTTTTTTTTCAAGATAAAATTGTTATAGCTCGTCAATGGATACCTGGCAGCTGGAGTTAGTTGCCCATAGGTTTTATAACTAGAGGCAAGTTGAAAGGGCTCTTCTTTAGAAAGGGTTCCCTGCGTTATTCAAAAAAAAAAAAAAGATAAAATTGTCATAGATCTAACTCCTCACCCCCCCCCCCCACCCTCTACTTATCTATAAAAAAAGGGTTATCCTTTTATTTTATGTGTTTTGTGGTTTAATCAATCTACTCATCAGTAGCATCAGCTGTTTAGTTGTGCTTATTAGAACTTGTGAATATCAATTAGTGTTTTCTGATTTTTTTTTTTTTTTTTTTTTTTTAAAGAATGATACGATCATAGCTTTGTAAGGCTCATAGAGAACCAGTTCATCTTACACTACACTTCCAAGCTAAGAGCATTTTTACAACTAAACTTAAATAATTCTTTATGCCAACTACAAAGGGTTTGCTATATTGAGATGGATAGAATAAAGAATTGGATCTATCATTTGGAATTTAAATTCAATGAGATTTAGATCATTTTTACTCTTTGGTAAAGTTTATTTTTCTGCAACTTAGTGGCTAAAGTACTTAGCAGAATGTTAACATAGTTCTGGCAGTGAAAGTCCTTGAAGATTCGAGGTATACTTTTTGGAGGTCTCCTTCCTCTTTGAGTTGTTATGTTTGGTTTCAGCCAAGTCACCGGTAGTTCTTCCTCAGTTTGAGTCTACATAATTTGGTATGCCTGCCCTTTTGGTTTATCTGCTAGATTTTAAATAATCAGGGTCCCACACAATATGAACCTTAAACAGCAGCTAAATCTCTTGTTTTATGCGCATCAGCCATTACCGAAGCATATATAATAATAATAATAATCAGTCATAATAATAATATTATTGTTATTCATTTAATATCGCAGTTGTGCTAGCAAAGGACCAATAGTGAAAAGGTACCGTATGGGGATTTGGACATTGAGTTGGGATTGGCCATATATTAAGATGGACAATGTCTCAAAGCAACTTGCAAGGCAAGTTAAATAGTGTCCTATGGAATACTTTCTCCCAGAAATTTTAGAGTTTGTAAACTTTGAAGTCCTATTTAAAACTCTTCAGGGAAGCATGACCCTAGCATAGATGAAAAATTCTTGTGTCTAAAAAAAGATACCATAAACAGTATTCCACTTCTTTCTAAGGTGATTTATAAATGATTACCTTGGTTAATTACTATAGGAAATGAACAGAGTCATAAACATTATATGTGAGCTCTAGATTAATGACTGGTTTTGGGCCATTTGGCTAAAAGTCTATTTAACCATAAGCTTTTGTTTTAGCTTGTTATGAACGTGTTAAGTTTCCTCTGAACACAATTCCTCATTATTTATTGCTTTAACATGCCTATATCTTTCATAAGTATCATGCTTCTCTTTCTTCAGTTTTCTATGTATTACCCTACAAATCTAGCTTATGAAAAGGATCTCCAATGTAACTTGCAGAGCTCTTACAAATCCTTCAAATAGGCTCTTGTTTTTGTTTATTCAAGAAGATTGCTATAGATAGACTAGTGTCTGATGTGACAAGTGTAAGATTTGGTTGAGCTCCACCTAGGAATTTCATATCATGCTGATGGATATAAGTTACCTTTGGGTGCAAGATTAATCTTTCATCACTCAAACTAAAACTGCTAGATTACTTGAGTTTAATTATTATAGTGGTAAGGGTATTCCAAGCTATATTGGTTACTTGGAGTGACTAGGACATTTTGACTTATCATTTGCAGGATTTGGAATATTCATTCCTCAGCAGTCTAGAAATCTATCACAGCTTTTTTTTTTTTTTTTTTTTTGTAACCTGCAGGGAAAATATCTTTAGGTGTATGGTCTAGGGAGGGTTTCTTATCTCTCTCCCCTACAATATTTTTATGCAAGTGGCATGAACCTTCCAAGGGGAAAAGAAAAATGCTTCAAATGATAAATCAACCCCCTTCCTTTTCAGCATTATGGTCATCTCAATACCAACTTCATGACACACATTGGTCCCTAAAAATGTCAATTTTTGTATCCCTTGAATAGCTTAATCTTTCTATGAACCATTTCAAGGGCACAATAACGATCAGCAATAAACTTTCATCCCTGTTCTTAGACTTCAGTAATCTACAAGGCCAAGTACCAAGTACCAAAATAAATCTTTGAATCCTTGACATGTTTTGTCTAGCACTCAGCTTACTAGGCGCATCTTGCATATCATTTTCTATATGATAACTTCTTCTATGGTCCAATCCCTGAATCTCTTGGAAAATTGTGAACTTTATTGATATTACATCTTGAATTGAATCAGTTGAATGTTACCACACTAGAAAGCTTGGTTCCACTCACAGAATTGGAAGGAGTTGAGCATTGCACAAAATTGCTTGGAGGGCAATGTGTCTTAAATGCATTTCGCCGATTTGTCTTCACACTCTATTATCACGAATGAAAGCTCCAATGGAGCTCCTACTCTTAAAATCAATGCCATCACAGTGAGTTCTTGTCAGATTGGTCCACAATTTCCTACATGGTTACCAATCTTAAGCAGTGGGACATCTCACAATTTCAGAGGGTTCTAGACTGGTTCTGGATTTTGGCTATGTACCTTAAATTGATCAATCTCCTTAAGAACAAACTTGACAACAATGCATCCAAGGTATTGCTAAATTCTGAACTCATTGATTTAGCTATAATTGTTTCAAATGTTAGCTAACATGATTATTTCCTAATGTAACAATTTTGAATATTCCACTTGATTATTTTTCTATACCAATATCCTTATTTTTGAGCCAAAAACATGAATAGAGATTGGCCTGACATAGCAGATAAATCTCTATCAAGAAAGCTTCATCATTGGCAAATGCATGGGCTATCTTTAACCCATAGTGAACTAGGAACAACAACCCTTCAGATGTAATTCAAAATTCTTTGGCTCCCTTGTATAAGCTTGGACCCTTGTACTTGAACAACAATTGCTTCTTCATAATTGGTTTTGGGCATAAGCATAAATTGCTTATCCCATTAGGGGTGAGTGCCTTTGGATTACTTGGTAACTAATACTGGCAGGTGGGGTTAGTTGTCCCTAAGTTTTACTTGCTAGATGTGAGCCCAATGGGCTCTTTTTTAGAAAGGTTCTCTATGTTATCCCAAAAAGAAATTGTACCTTTTCCATTGCTGTAGAACTACACACATTGTGGGCCCCTTGATCTAGACGATTCACATGGATTTGAATGAAGCCAGACGGGTGAAATTATACTCCTCCAAAAATCTGTCGACCTGCTTCTCTTTTGGTATTGATATTTTGTCAATAATAGCCTCTAGACATATATCAAGGTGTTCAAATGAACATGAAACTTATAGTTCTTTTCTCTAGCACTTTGTAAAAGTCTTTTATTCTTCCGTATTTGTAAGGAGCTTAGACCTTTCAAGCAACTTGTCTATATCAATTTCTATTGAGCTCTTACTGGATTTCGTTTCTTAAACTTGTCATAAAGTCATTTGATTGGAAAGATACTAGAAAAGGCCAGAAACATGATATTGTTGGAATCCCTTGATATCTAAATAAACAATCATTTTGGTGAAATTAGCTGTGGCATATTTGGTTTTTCTTTTGTTGGTTACATCATACATGAACTTTCATTCAACAGTTTGTGAGAACAATTCAATCACGCACCCTGGCTAAGAGTTTTGACACATTTATATACATTGCCAATATTGAACTCAATGGAGCTCCTTTTCCCAAAAATGCCCGAAAGAAACTTGAAAAAATGAGGATGACTCTAAATACTCCTAGTCATGTATAGGTATGAGAATTGGATATTTGGTTAGTTCTCGAGGAGTCTATAAAGTTCTCTTCTTCAAAAGAACTTCAAGGCATGATGATTTTAGGTTTATCAATGACATGAAAGATCAATGTGATTACAATGTTAAAAGTGAATTGGTTCATTGAAATTGTGAGTGAGCTAGTATTAAGTGAAAGGCATCATATTCTATAAAATATACTTCAAACATTGTCCTTAACAATTGTTTGGTCTAGTTGATGTTGTACGCACTGCACTGCAAATGTGATTTAATTCATATTTAACCTTCTACCCAGTGGGATTTTATTTCAGAAATATGTCGATACTAAAATGGAGCCAATGTTTTCAATTTGTAGTCTAGTTTTGTTGACTGTTGTCAGATGAAATATGGTTCATTTTGTAATGCATAATTCATTTTTAAAATGATTTGAGAACACATTGCTTTAGAAGGAAACAAAGTAGGCACTATAACAAGTTATTTCTCGCACATTTGTGAAGTACAGTTTTGTACTACAATGCACATGTAACACGCTAAAAGATTACTCAATGCCAATTCCATTGATGATTTCAGGTCCTAGTTGTACATGCTTTAGAAGGAAGCTCTGGTTCATGCCTTCCAAGAAGCCACAAAGATAAGATTGAAATTGTAATAGGTCTCTTTACCTCTTGTATTTGTTCTAAATTTTACATGAATAAATTGCTAAAGATTATGATTTCTGCCTATGATCTGTAAGAACTATTTATATACACAGTGGTAAGCCATTTCACTTTCAATCAAAAAGGTTAGAACATTAGGTTAGTTTTTTTTTTTTTTTGGGCTGAATAACATTAGGTTAGTTGTTAATGTCTTTCCAATTTTAAACTATCCCCGAAAGAACTAGATTTGCTTATCTATCCCATAAAATTGGCAAACAACCTAAAAAGTAGTAATCGGGACAGATGAGTTCATAGTATGCATTGCACTACAGCTTTAGTATAAGCCCAAACAATAATAAAGAATAAACAGTACATGGGACAAAAACACAACGCACACAGAATGTAATTGTTAGGAAGGGCAAAGGGTGTGGTGAAAAAAATTAAATTGCCCGCCCTTGTACAATGTCAAAGCTCATTTCTTTGAGTACTAATCGTGGTGCCTTTTTTTATTCTTTATTTCAACATGCTACCATGTACACCAAAGAAGAAACAATAATCTTTAAGCATGCATATGAAATTATTTGAGGAAAAGTAGAATTACCATGCAATGAAAAAAAAATTCTTGTTTTTTTCTGGAAATTCTCAATAGGACAGAAGGCAACCATACATGAGTTATAGTGCTACAAAATTGTTCTTTTTTTAGGACTGTTCCTTTTTATGAGAAATTTTACTGGCTCAACTAAATTATGTAATGACTTGGTGGGAAAGAAAATGATATGTACTATTTATCAATCTAATGACCCCTCGATTTTCTATTGATGTAATTTTTCTCCAAATAACTTAAACTTAGATTTGGCTACAAAAATGAGCTCAGTTATCACTGAGCGACCAAGCTTGTACATGGAATATATTGGTTTTGTTCCACAATGATCAATGAAGCACACATCTATTGGTGCCTAGCGACTAAATTATTTCTCAAACGTAAAATTCTGAATGCATTAAATATTGTTTTATATTCTAATGGTGTTTTATTTATTTATTTTTTTTTTTTTTGGGCTAGACTACTAATGAAATTATTGCATTAATTTGTTAAAAGCAAAAGGGACACATGACATTAGGTGGAAAAAGCCAAATGAAGCTAATAATATTACAATGAATTTTTAACATAGCCAAGCATGCTAGAATAATGATGGTTCCTATTTGGCTCTCCAATCATCTATACTTGGGGATTGCAAACTTAGTACCTTACGAGACAGGCCCTTTTGGATATACACCATTGTCAGTTTCTTGAAAACCTTCTCCCCCTCCCCCCCCTTGGTGTGTGTGTGTGTGTTAATATACTTAGAATTCTATAAATAAATAATAAAAAAAATAGTACCTTACTAGGCATTAATTATTCCATTAAAATAACATTTTTTTATGAGTTTGATTTTCTGATGATGATATATATAATTTTTTTATCACTCCACCCAAGCATACATTGAGTATATATATTTCTTATTTAATATAATTTTTATATATGGAATAAAATTTATATATATCTTATTTATAATTTATTTATTTGAATATATTTTATTATTATCTCTAAAATCTGTCTTTTTTTAGCATTCTTATGGTTACTCCTACGTTGTTTAGAGTCATCTCATTAAAGATGACAAAATATGATCCCCCGAATAAGGGACAAGGTACAAGAAAGATACACTCTTTTGTTTTGGGGAGCAAGTAAAAAAAATCTAAATTAAAATGACCAATGTACAATATTTTCAGGGTGGGCAAAAGGTACAAGTTTTATTTTAAAGAGAGAAGCTTTTAAATAGAATAGTTACCATAGTATATTTTCATGCACAATGGGCTTTTCTTTTGATGGGCCAAGAGAAGAGTTTTAGTCCAAAACATGAGTGGAGCATATTGTTTAACAATTGTCAATGGACAAATCTGTCCCTAGATCATAGCATTGGTGGAACTAAAGGGTAACCAAAATGAGAAAGTATGGATTATTTCCATGGAGTACTTGATTATTATTAGGGTAAATTACGTATTTGGTCCCTATCTTATATACTATATTCCAATTTGACTCATAGCATTTCAATTATGTCAATTTGGTCCCTAACTTTTCAATACTATATCAATTTAGTCCTTTCCATTATCTTTTGGATGAAAATTGATGATGTGTCTAATGGCCAAAACAAAAAATTAGCTTCCGTTGATGTGACAATAAACATAAATTTTATTTTGGCCGTTTGCCATATAAGCAATTTTTATTTAAGATATAACAGCAAGAACTAAATTGACACGACATTGAACGGTTAGAGACCAAATTGACACAATTGAAATGTTAGGGACTAAATTATAATATGATTTAAAGGTTAGGGACTAAATATGTAGTTTAGAGAGTTTCAATCTATAACATTCGCTCCTGATAATAGTTTTTTTATCATCAGACCAAGACACCAATCGGTTTTTGATTTAAATAAGGACTAAACATCAAATCTCTTATTTAACAACTAGAAACCCATTGTTTATTTAATTTTTGAACATAGTGGAAGTATATAAATATGGAGCCCTTTTGTAAAAGTTAAAAGGGGCTAGTGGACAAAGGAACATTGGTGGAGGGACCAGCATTTAACCTAAAGGCCATCCTCATCCTTAACTCCTCTTGAAGGACTTCTAATGGAACCCTAGGAACCCCAGACATATATTGCTCATCCGTGGTGTTTCTTCCGCTACTACTACTTCTACTACTACTACTACTACTATTGCTAGAACCACTGCCACTAAAGCTATCATAGTACTCATCTATCTCTCTATCATCACTATTACTGGACGAAAAAACTACGATTTTAGACATTTTTGAAAAACTAAAGGAAAACCTAAAGATGAGAGGAAGAGGATACCTAGCTCTAAATGAAGAAGGCCTAAGGACAGGAGAAGACTTCTAGATGAGGCGTTGGACGACAGAGGTCAGAGAAGAAAATTTGAGAAATGTGAGGGGGTTAGGAGAGGAATTCTACTATTTATAGGCGACAGACTTAGTCACTGGAATGATGCGACTGGCCTGATTAAGCCATATGGCACTTCCTTTGAAGAACAAAACGACATGATGGATGAATCTCAGGATCATGTCATGTGTCACCATAAAAAAAAAAGGTGTTAAAGCAATAATGACAGACAACGCAAGGACGAGGGGGCAATTAGTGGGGATCAACTAAGTATAACCCGTCCTTAGTTGTCGTCCATGACTTGATCACATCTAAAGAAAACCACAATAGAACGACAGAATGCATGAACAAGACCCTTCATTAAGAATAATGGAATCTGCCAAAAAGAACTCGTCCATGGACGACCATGATGTAGACGACCATATCCACAGACGATCAAATTGTACTTAGTAAATTCTACAAAGGGTTCTCTAAAGGTTCTATATAAGCAAAATATGACATGTTGCTTGGTACGTGGAAGGAATTCCACACACTTCATTCCACATACCCCATTTTCTTCATTAACCACCAACATCGCCCATGATGGTGATGAATCCCAAACAAGTAGACCCACGTCAAACTCTCTATAAAAAGAGCAAGTCTCATCTACCAAAGGTAAGTTCTAACCATCTACTATTTTTCTGTCCCTATGTCCTAGAGAGAAAACTGACTTAACTGTCGAAGGGTTCTTGGCCGGGTCACACCGGTCACCTTTGACACTTCTTTCTTTTCAAGACTCCGCCATTATCATAGCCCGAAGCACTTCAATCTATTGATTCTCATACATCATCAGTAATAAACTTTCATACCTGACCTTAAATTTAAGTAATCTACAATGCCTAAGTACCAAGTACCAAACTAAATCTTTGCATCCTTAAACATGTTTAGCATAAGTAGAAAGTACAAATTTTGTTTTAAAGAGATAAAGCTTTTAAATTGGATCATATATTTTCATGTCCAATGAGCTAATCTTTTGATGGTATAAAGTGAGAGTTTTAGTCCAAAACATGAGTGAAGCATGTTTCTAATTATTGTTAATGGACCAATCCGCCCCTAGATCATAGCACTGGTGGTAACCAAAATGAGAAAGTACGGATTATTTCCATATTACTTGATTATTTATTAAATTTTTTTATAACATATTTATTTAATTTTTGAATGCAGTGGAAGTATATAAATATGGAGCCCTTTTTATAAAAGTTAAAATTCAAAGAAAAACTTTCATTTTAAATTTCAAAGCATGAATTTTTTATTATTTTGAGAATTAATATTGCATAGTCAAGTACTTCCACCCCAAAAAAAAACTGCATGGTAAAAAAAAAAAATCAAAATATGGAGGTTTATGTTTTAATTATATCCAAATCAAAATGAGAAAGTATGGATTATTTCCATTTTAACAAAGATTGTTTAAAATCATGAAGTGAAGGGCAAATGAGTAATTCACGCTTCTCATAAGTCTCTAATACAAAGACAATGTCGTATCTCTCTTTTTATGTCTTTCTCAGTCTCTCCCTCTCACTGGAATATGACAAATAGCGCTTCAAAGGAGAATTGAAAAAGCTCGGGTTTGATTTCTCTCATTTTCTATACAATCCTTCGAATTAACAATTATATTCTGAACGCATTAAATCTTATTTCATATTCTTTTGTTTGTTTGTTTGTTTTTTTTTTTTTTTTTTTTTTTTGGTGAGACTTATAATTATGAAATTATTGCATTTGTTGAAAGCAAAAAGGACACATGACTTTAGGTGGAAAAAGCCAATGAAGCTAAGACACGATCATACAATAATATCACAATGGATTTTGAATATAGCCTAGCATACTAGAACAATGAGGGTTCGAATTTGGCTCTTCAATCATCAATACTTGGGGATTGCAAACTTAGTACCCTACTAGGCATTAATTATTCCATTTAAATAACATTTTTTTAATGGGCTTAATTTTCATATATATATATATATATATATATGTATATATTATTTATAATTTATTTATTTGAACATATTTTATTACATCTCTTAAATTTGTCTTTTTTTTAGCATTCTTATGGTCACTCTTACTTTGTTAGAGTCATCTCATCAAAGTTGACAAAATATGTTCCCCCAAAGTAGGAATTGGGTATCTATGATTTGACTTGGCCACACCACATCACAATCATTACGGTGTATACCTGTTATTAATGGCTTATCATATCATTGGATATAGGAAAATTTAAAATATTACTATTTTTTTAGAGTTTTGGTTGAAGCTAGAGAGCGATCTGGTTTAGATAAAGTTGGCCCTAAGAAAGATACACTCTTTTGTTTGGGAGCAAGTAAAAAAATCTAAATTAAAATGAGCAATGAACAAATATTTTTTTATGTAAGCAAAAGTTACAAGTTTTGTTTTAAAGAGAGAAACTTTTAAATAGGATAGTATATTTTTTTTTTTTCCAATTCTTTTGATGGACCAAAGTGAGAGTTTTAGCCCAAACATGGGTGGAGCATGTTTTTAACAGTTGTTAATGGATCAATCTGTACATAGATCATAGCACTAGTGGTAACGAAAAGGTAACCAAAATGAGAAAATATGCATTATTTTCGTAGTACTTGATTATTTATTTAATTTTTTGAATACAATGGAAGTATATAAATACTTAGTCCTTTTATAAAAGTTAAAAAACAAAGAAACTCTTTTATTTTAATATTCAAAGCATGAATTTTTTATCTTTTTTTTTTTTTTAAGGAATTAATACTGCATAGTCATGTACTTCCCCCAAAAAAAAAAAAAAAAAAAAAAAAAATTGCATGGTAAAAAAATAGAATCAAAATATGGAAGTTTATGTTTTAATTATATCCAAATCAAAATAAGAAAGTACGGATTATTTCCATTTTTTCAAGATTATTTAAAATCATGAAGTGAAGGGCAAATGAGTAATTCAACCTCCTCATAAGTTTCTAAAACACAGAACGACGTCGTATCTCTCTTTTTATGGCTCTCTCAGTCTCTCTCTTTCACGCTCACTCTCTCAATCACTCGAATTTGACAAATAGCGATTCCAACTTCGGCAAAATTTGCCAAACAGTGAAAATTCTGAAAAATTTTAGCCGGACAGCACGCGTTCAAACTTATTTAGTTAGTTAGACTGTTTTTGAAAGTCGAGTTTGGCAAACTCGACTTTGGGCTGGAATACAGACACAATAATGACGTTTTTTTTAGTGGCGTTTTTCAAAAACGCCACTATAGTGTTCGTTTTTCAGCCCAAAGTCGAGTTTGCCAAACTCGACTTTCAAAAACAGTCTAACTTACTAAATAACTTTGAACACGTGCCATGCGCCTAATTTTTTCCCACAAATAGTCTGTTTGGCAATTTTTTCCTTCGAACTTCGAAGGAGAATTGAAAAAGCTCAGGTTTGATTTCTCTCATTTTCTACACAATCTTTCGAATTAACAATTAAAATGGGTCTAGTTGTGTAAATCTTTTAAATACATTTGTTCTCTTCTGCGTAATTGCTTTGGGCATATTTGGTTTGTCTTTGAAAATTCCTGGTTATGTATTGTACAAGGTATATATGCTTTAAACATTATGTCCTTAATACCTGTGTGGTCTTGTTTAATGGTGACGTTGTGGGTGCCAATGTTTTCAGTTTTAATAGTTTTGCTGATTATTGCCATACGAAATATGGTTCATTTTGAAATGCGTACTTCATTTTTAAACTGTTTGAGAACACAATGCTACTGAAGTAAACAGAGTTGGCACTGTGACGAGTATTTCTCGCACATTTGTATCATAAAAGTATTGTACTACGGTGCGCATGTAACTTGCTAAAGGCATACTCTGTGGGAATACAGTTGATTATTGCAGGTCCTTGTGTATGTATGCTTCCGAAGGCAGCTCAGGTTCATGTGCACCGCAGTGGTATGATTTCTGCCTATGATCTGTACGAACTATTTATGTACGGAGTGGTATGTCATTTCACTTTGCACTAAAAAGAATAGAACACTAGGTTAGTTGTTTGTATCTTTCTAGTTTTAAGCAAGTCTGTAAACAACTAGATTTATTAATCTATCCCTTAATATTGGCTGCTTCTTCTTTTTTTCCTTTTTTTTCCAGTCAATGAATGTATGGATCCTTGGTAACTTGTTCTTTCTATTAAAACACAGATTTGGTGGTTTTCCAAGTGGCCTGTACTCTACTTTAAAATGTTCTCGTGGAACAGAAATGATTTTGGGACAAGTGGCACAATCCTAGGACTATTTTCTAGATCTGCTTTGCCTAATTTCTAAAAGAAATCATTTACTTTGATGACAGATAGAATATATATGAATACAATGTTTCTTCCTATAAATGTCCAAGGGAATCCAATTTGAGAGTTTAAAATCAATTTTCAGCTCATACAAGCACTCATCTGTTAAAGGTGGTAATCTATATCTTGCCAAAGGCAATCAAATTTGATTTCTCTCTCTCTCTATGGCCCATACAACACTAAAGAATAAAAAGGACAAGGGACAGAAAAAGAAAAAAAAAATTCTCGTATAATGTTACTGTTAGGAGGAGCTAAACATCAAGAAGGTGAAATGACAAAGTTCTTGCCCTTTTACAGTGTCAAGGCTCATTTTACTAGGACTTGTTGCTTGTGACATGACTGGAGTGTCATCCATATCCAGGTCCCTCTTGAATCTATCCTTTGAGGTGGCATAGACCACCTTACTTCTCACTTTTGATGTATCAAGGTGACCTGAAAAACAAGAGAGTCAACTTTCATAGGCAACATCGCATAGCAAATTGTATTGCTCCCTTAAAACATGAATAGAGATTGGCCTGGTGTTCTAATACTGTGCAGGGGCCTTGAGGTGTATGCCTTTGGAAGAGTATAAGGAAGGTTGGGATACTTTTCACCGTTTTGTTAGCTTGAAGGTGGGGGATGGATCTTCTATCAGATTCTAGCTTGATTAAAGGGGAATTTCCCTAAGTTGTATGGCATGGCACATAATAAAGAGGCGTCAGTGGCAGAGTTAATTTCCTTCTCTTTGGATAGCTATCATTGGAACATTAGCTTTACTCGGTTGGGTCAAGACTGGGAGTTAGAGTCTATTGCTTCCTTTATGGATTTACTTTATTCTAGAGTGTGGAAAGGGGACGGGGTGGATAAGTTATGCTGGAAACTGTCTTCTGTAGGAGTTTATGATGTGTGATCTTACTACAAAGTCTTACAACCCCCTTCTCATTTGTCTTTTCCTTGGAAGACGGTGTGGAAACCAAACTTGCCAACAAAGATTAGTTTCTTCATTTGGACGGCGGCATTGGGTCTTATTTTAACAAATTACAGTTTGCAAAAATGTTGGCTTGTTGTTATTAACTGGTGCTGTATGTGTAAGAGGGCAGGGGAGACTACTAATCACTTACTTTTATGTTGCCCGGCAGCTAGAGAGTTGTGGTGCATGGTGTTCACTCTTTTTGGGGTACATTTGGTTATGCCCAGTGGTGTAATGGAGCTTTTATCTAGCTGACCGGGTAAGTTCAGCAAACATAGAAATGGGGTTGTTTGGAACATTATTCCTCATTGTTTAATGTGTGGCATTTGGCGGGAGAGGAATGCTCGGATTTTTGAAGGAACTGAAAGTTCAACTCAAGACCTGAAACTAGCTTTTTTCCATACTTTGCTTGGGTGGACAACGGCTTCAGGTGTTTCCACTTTTAGCTTATAGCACACTATAAGAGAAATGCATAATATGCCATGTCTGCTAATTAGAGAATGAGACTGTAATTCATGAATTAATAAAATGCCCAATTGCAGAAGCTGTTTGGAATATAGGGAATCTGTCGCTATTGGATGGCCAGATGGAGGATTTTACTGACCTTGCTGTGCAGATTATGAATTCAAATTCTTCAATTCAGAGGCGGTGGGATCTTTCTTATGTATAGCTAGGGCACTATGGAAAAACATGAACAGCATAGTTCATGAGGATGGAAGTGGTTTACCACAGCAGATACATAGTGAAGTGCAAGTGTTATTGTGTGGATTATGTCCTATGCTAACGCAGGCCCAACCTTTCAGTATCAATCAGGGATGTTCTTGGAAGCCCCCTCCCTTGGATTGGTAAAAGGTAAACATTGATGGTGCTTTATATGAACATGATCAATATTCTGGTATTGTACTGGTATCATTGTTCGACTCCAAAGGAGATTTCATGGTAGCTATGTGTAATAGAATTAATGGGGTTTTGCAAGTACCAGAAATTGAAGCTCAGGCATTGGAAACAGGAATGTTGTTCAATTATTATATGGGTTTTCGTCGTATTATGATGGAAGGTGATTGCATTTGCACGGTGAGGTTTTCTCAGCTGTAAAGAATTTTGGAATGTAGGAGCAAGCTACAGCCATCTGGTTCAAGGAATTCATAAAAAATAAATAAATAAAAAACAGCAGGTTTTTCGGAATTTTCTTTCAACCTGACACAAAGGGAGGCTAACCAAGCAACACGCCTAATAGCCAAGCACATACAGTATGGAAATAGGGAGAAAGTATGGCCTGAAGACACACCACCTTATATTGATCCACAGATTTATCATGATAAAGTTCCGTGTATTTCTGCATAATGGACTGCTATGATGTGTTGTATTACAGTTTATGTTTAATGAAATTATAAGAATTTCATTGAGAGAGAGAGAATCAGTCACGAACACCAACTAGAATAGCACCAAAAATCCAAATTGCAGACCAAGTGTCTGATGTCTCCATGGTCAGAGACTTTGACACAATTGTACTCTAGAAGGTCATTCACTATTATCTATAGAGCAATTTGAGCACAATCTTCTACAGGCCACAATGTTGCAGACCAATACCTGTGAAGATCCTAACTAATGTGCATTACTAAAGCAATCATTATTCTATGCCTCATCTCCGGGAAATTTACGTTCCCTTAGCTAGCATGAAAGAGATAGAATATGTTCTACCAAGCAACAAAACCACATTTGATCTAATACAGCTAAGATAGGGTAAATTTTCAAACCACCATTTCTTTACTCATTTTTCTTATTCTAACTTTCAGCTATATCAGCACAGCCATCAAGAAAAGTGAGACATATTCTGAAGTTATCTAGTCATATGATCAACTACCCCAAAAGTTTTATGAACCAACATGAATGTTTGTAAATATTGAGGATTGAAAGCAATTATGTAAAATCATAACCCTTTTTAAAAAATTTAGTCCAGTCAAGTCTCCCGAAGAAATCTATAAGCAGACATCAGCAAAATTGCCAAGCTGTTGTTTTCCTACCCTGAATTTGAACCATGTATAAACACAGTATGCAGTTCATTGTAAAGCTTTGTTCATATAGCATCTATAATGTCATTGACCTTTTATTGGCTGTGATTTGTTTCCAGGAAAAATACTGAATATTGTGCAGAGGCCTTGAGGGGTATGCCTTTGGAAGAGTATAAGGAAGGTTGGGATACTTTTCACCGTTTTGTTAGCTTGAAGGTGGGGGATAGATCTTCTATCAGATTCTAGCTTGATTAAAGGGGAATTTCCCTAAGTTGTATGGCATGGCACATAATAAAGAGGCATCAGTGGCAGAGTTAATTTCCTTCTCTTTGGATAGCTATCATTGGAACATTAGCTTTACTCGGTTGGGTCAAGACTGGGAGTTAGAGTCTATTGCTTCCTTTATGGATTTACTTTATTCTAGAGTGTGGAAAGGGGACGGGGTGGATAAGTTATGCTGGAAACTGTCTTCTGTGGGAGTTTATGATGTGCGATCTTACTACAAAGACTTACAAACCCCTTCTCATATGTCTTTTCCTTGGAAGACGGTGTGGAAACCAAACTTGCCAACAAAGATTAGTTTCTTCATTTGGACGGCGGCATTGGGTCGTATTTTTACAAATTACAGTTTGCAAAAATGTTGGCTTGTTGTTATTAACTGGTGCTGTATGTGTAAAAGGGCAGGGGAGACTACTAATCACTTACTTTTATGTTGCCCGGCAGCTAGAGAGTTGTGGTGCGTGGTGTTCACTCTTTTTGGGGTACATTTGGTTATGCCCAGTGGTGTAATGGAGCTTTTATCTAGCTGACTGGGTAAGTTCAGCAAACATAGAAATGGGGTTGTTTGGAACATTATTCCTCATTGTTTAATGTGTGGCATTTGGCGGGAGAGGAATGCTCGGATTTTTGAAGGAACTGAAAGTTCAACTCAAGACTTGAAACTAGCTTTTTTCCATACTTTGCTTGGGTGGACAACGGCTTCAGGTGTTTCCACTTTTAGCTTATAGCACACTATAAGAGAAATGCATAATATGCCATGTCTGCTAATTAGAGAATGAGACTGTAATTCATGAATTAATAAAATGCCCAATTGCAGAAGCTGTTTGGAATATAGGGAATCTGTCGCTACTGGATGGCCAGATGGAGGATTTTACTGACCTTGCTGTGCAGATTATGAATTCAAATTCTTCAATTCAGAGGCAGTGGGATCTTTCTTATGTATAGCTAGGGCACTATGGAAAAACATGAACAGCATAGTTCATGAGGATGGAAGTGGTTTACCACAGCAGCTACATAGTGAAGCGCAAGTGTTATTGTGTGGATTATGTCCTATGCTAACGCAGGCCCAACCTTTCAGTATCAATCAGGGATGTTCTTGGAAGCCCCCTCCCTTGGATTGGTAAAAGGTAAATATTGATGGTGCTTTATATGAACATGATCAATATTCTGGTATTGTACTGGTATCATTGTTCGACTCCAAAGGAGATTTCATGGTAGCTATGTGTAATAGAATTAATGGGGTTTTGCAAGTACCAGAAATTGAAGCTCAGGCATTGGAAACAGGAATGTTGTTCAATTATTATATGGGTTTTCGTCGTATCATGATGGAAGGTGATTGCATTTGCACAGTGAGGTTTTCTCAGCTGTAAAGAATTTTGGAATGTAGGAGCAAGCTACAGCCATCTGGTTCAAGGAATTCATAAAAAATAAATAAATAAAAAACAGCAGGTTTTTCGGAATTTTCTTTCAACCTGACACAAAGGGAGGCTAACCAAGCAACACGCCTAATAGCCAAGCACATACAGTATGGAAATAGGGAGAAAGTATGGCCTGAAGACACACCACCTTATATTGATCCACAGATTTATCATGATAAAGCTCCGTGTATTTCTGCATAATGGACTGCTATGATGTGTTGTATTACAGTTTATGTTTAATGAAATTATAAGAATTTCATTGAGAGAGAGAGAGAGAGAGAGAGAGAGAGAGAATCAGTCACGAACACCAACTAGAATAGCACCAAAAATCCAAATTGCAGACCAAGTGTTTGATGTCTCCATGGTCAGAGACTTTGACACAATTGTACTCTAGAAGGTCATTCACTATTATCTATGGAGCAATTTGAGCACAATCTTCTACAGGCCACAATGTTGCAGACCAATGCCTGTAAAGATCCTAACTAATGTGCATTACTAAAGCAATCATTATTCTATGCCTCATCTCCGGGAAATTTACGTTCCCTTAGCTAGCATGAAAGAGACAGAATATGTTCTACCAAGCAACAAAACCACGTTTGATCTAATACAGCTAAGATAGGGTAAATTTTCAAACCACCATTTCTCTACTCATTTTTCTTATTCAAACTTTCAGCTATATCAACACGGCCATCTAGAAAAGTGAGACATATTCTGAAGTTATCTAGTCATATGATCAACTACCCCAAAAGTTTTATGAACCAACATGAATGTTTGTAAATATTGAGGATTGAAAGCAATTATGTAAAATCATAACCCTTTTTAAAAAATTTAGTCCAGTCAAGTCTCCCGAAGAAATCTATAAGCAGACATCGGCAAAATTGCCAAGCTGTTGTCTTCCTACCCTGAATTTTAACCATGTATAAACACAGTATGCAGTTCATTGTAAAGCTTTGTTCATATAGCATCTATAATGTCATTGACCTTTTATTGGCTGTGATTTGTTTGCAGGAAAAATACTGAATATTGTGCAGAGGCCTTGAGGGGTATGCCTTTGGAAGAGTATAAGGAAGGTTGGGATACTTTTCACCGTTTTGTTAGCTTGAAGGTGGGGGATAGATCTTCTATCAGATTCTAGCTTGATTAAAGGGGAATTTCCCTAAGTTGTATGGCATGGCACATAATAAAGAGGCGTCAGTGGCAGAGTTAATTTCCTTCTCTTTGGATAGCTATCATTGGAACATTAGCTTTACTCGGTTGGGTCAAGACTGGGAGTTAGAGTCTATTGCTTCCTTTATGGATTTACTTTATTCTAGAGTGTGGAAAGGGGACGGGGTGGATAAGTTATGCTGGAAACTGTCTTCTGTAGGAGTTTATGATGTGTGATCTTACTACAAAGTCTTACAACCCCCTTCTCATATGTCTTTTCCTTGGAAGACGGTGTGTAAACCAAACTTGTCAACAAAGATTAGTTTCTTCATTTGGACGGCGGCATTGGGTCTTATTTTAACAAATGAAAATTTGCAAAAACGTTGGCTTGTTGTTATTAACTGGTGCTGTATGTGTAAGAGGGCTGGGGAGACTACCAATCACTTACTTTTATGTTGCCCGGCAGCTAGAGAGTTGTGTGCATGGTTTTCACTCTTTTTGGGGTACATTTGGTTATGCCCAATGGTGTAATGGAGCTTTTATCTAGCTGACCGGGTAAGTTCAGCAAACATAGAAATGGGGTTGTTTGGAACATTATTCCTAGCGGGAGAGGAATGCTCGTATTTTTGAAGGAACTGAAAGTTCAATTCAAGACCTGAAACTAGCTTTTTTCCATACTTTGCTTGGGTGGACAACGGCTTCAGGTGTTTCCACTTTTAATTTCTTACCTACTTTGCTTGATAGTTGTACTTTTCATGCATCTTAGTTTACCTCAGCACACTTCCTGTGTGCTTTGGCTTTTTGTAGTTCATCATTTTCTTTCAGTGAAGTTTTATTGTTTAAAAAAAAAAAAAAAAAAATCTCCATCAGGAGAATTTCATCATTGACAGATGCATTAGCTATCTTTGACCTGTATTCAACTGGGAACAATAACCCTTCAGAGGCAAGTCACAATTCATTGGCTCCATTATATAAGCTTGAACCCTTGTGCTTGAACATCAATAGCTTGTTCATAATTGTACCTTTTCATTAAGTACACACACTGTGGTCTCCTTGATCTTGCTTGGAATAGATTCACAAGGATTTGTACCAAGCTGGATGGGTGAAATGGTACTCCAATATTATGGCAACTTGCTTCTTCTTTGGTATTGGATTTTTGCCAATGGACATCTACCAAGGTGTTCAAATGAACCTGAACCTTACAGTTTCTTCTTTTTTCTAGCACTTTTTAAGAGTCTTTTATTATTCCACATTTGATAGGAGCATAGACCTTTCAAGTAACTCATCTGTATCAGTTTCTACTGAAGTCTTACAGGATTTCGTTTCTTGAACTTGTGTCAAAGTTATTTGATGAGAAAGATAGCAGTGAAAGCTAGGAATATGATATTGTTGGAAATCTTTGATATCTCAATAAACAATCTTTTTGGCAAAATTGTCAAGGGCGTATTTAATTTGTCTTTTCTTGGTTATATGAACTTTCATACAACTATTTTTTGAGAACAATTCCATCATGCACCCAGCCTAACATTTTTTATGCATTTAGCTACAGTGCCAATCTTGAACTCAATGGAGCTCTTTCCCAAAAGTTCTCTAAAGCAATTGGCAAAAATGAGGACGACTCTGAAAACCCCTGCTATGAATAGATATGAGAGTTGGATATTCTGTTGGTTCTTGGGGAATCTGTGGAGTTCTCTTCTTCAAAGGGACTTCAAGGCATGATGATTTCAGGTTTATCGATGACATGAAAGATCAATGTGACTAAAATGTTAAAATTGAACTGGTTACTTCAAATTATGAAAGACATCATCTTTGTTCTTTTTCACGTTGGTATGTAAGTAAAAGGCATCATTTTCTATGAGATATACTGCAAATATTATGTCCTTAACAATTGTTTGGTCTTGTTAATGTTTTAGGCACTGCACTGTAAATGTGATTTGATTCATATCTAACCTCCTACCCAGCGGGATTTTATTTCAGAAATATGCTGCTACTAAAATGGAGCCAACATTTTCAATTTTTAGTCTAGTTTTGTTGACTGTTTCCATATAAAATATGTTTTGTTTTCAGATGCAAATTTAATTTAAAATGATTTGATAACACAATGCTCTAGAAGGAAACAGAGTTAGCGCTAAAACAAGTTATTTCTCACACATTTGTATCGTTCAATTTTATACTATGATGCATTCTCAAAAAAATAAAAAATAAAAAATAAAAAAATAAAAAAATTTTATACTATGATGCACATGTAACACTCTAAAAGCTTACCCTATGGCAATACTATTGATGATTGCAGGTCCTTGTTGTGCATGCTTCAGAAGGTAGCTCTGGTTCATGCTTTTCAAGAGGCCACAAAGATTAGTTTGGAATTGTAGTAGGTCTCATTAGCCCCTGAACTTGTTATAAGCTGTACATAAATAATTTTCTAAGGATTATGATTTCTGCCTTATGATCTATACAAACCATTTATATTTATAAATATATATATTTACACACACACATATGGTAGAATAACAATTGATTACTTAATTCACATGTAATGAGAGGTATGTGCCAATTTTGTAACGGGTTATCAAAAGAACTTTTTTAAAATACAACTTTTTATAAAGTTCATTTTTTTTAAGATACATCTTTCTCAATCTCTATAACTTCATTTTGAAAAATCTGATATTCTGATTCATATGAAAAATAAGTTATACAAAATCCGTATTATAGTCTTTCAACCTGATTTATCTTATAGTCCTAAAAAATTTACTTACTAAATTAACTGTATAGTACCAAATACTAATAACCAAAGGGAAAATAACCTGTATAGACAAAAGGGGATTGTCCTTCAAGTCCCTTTCTTCATCACCCTCTTCATCCAATAATGCAACCAACTGCCTGAACTTCAGCTTGGGAGACGAGAGGTCACCTAATTCACTCAACTTTGTGTCGGTTCTCGCTGCAACAACCACAACACCAGCACCATTACTATCAATTTCAAAGCAATTATCTTCTTCCAAACATGGCACTAGCCTACCAGCTAAAAAATCATATGGGACTAGCATTTTGGAAAGGGCAGTGCATAAGCTATGATAAGCTTCAAAGAATGTCATTTCATTTGTTGGAGGGTCAAAAAAGGACACAGATTCTTGGTACACAACAAGGGAAAGGTCTATCTTAGATAAGAAAATTTGTCTACGTTCTGTAGGTTTTTCGGGTGCAATTACAACTTTCTCAAGTAACTTCATATTCTCCATTCTATTAGAGCCACCCCTGCGGGTGCTTCTTTTGGCTCTGGTGCACAACACAATGGAACTGCGGTCAATATAAAAGAATTGTATAAGATGTGGGAAGAAAAAATTACTTCGGAAATGTCTTGAACAAAACTAGAATGGCTATTTATAGGAGCTAGAGTTTGCATGAGACATCTCTTAAATGAGTAAGCGTCAAGGCGGTTACTAAATTATACTAGTTCAAGACCATTGTGCTTTTTGACTACTATTGAAAGTGGTTGCTGTTTTTCAAAACTAATTAATGTTCAATAGAAGATTAAAATATAAGAATATAGATAGGGTAAAAACACCATTTTGGTCTTTACATTTTAAGATCACAATTAATTTGATCCCTATATTTTGGTAGCAATTAATTTGATCCTTATTATTTTCAATTTACAATTAATTTGGTCCTTACCATTAACTCATTAAAAAAAAAAAAATGCTAACGTGGCTAAGTGATTGTACAATTGACATACTTGAAACTTACATGGCTGATACTTGAAACTTACATGGCTGACACAATGATATTTAAGAAGCCACCTCAGCATTTTAATAAATAAAAAAACCAAGTCAGGAAAAAAAAAAAAAAAAAAAAAAAAAGCACAAAAAACTCAAAAATCTGGTTGAAAAAATAAAATGAACAAAAGAGAAAAACTCAAAATTTCCTATCATTTTCTTGCTATCCAAACGCACACAAACAAAGAGAAATAGGCTTGCCAAGATCGCATTAAAAATGAAATGAATTAAAATCTCAACAATACTTCTATACATGCAATACCCACACAATCCAGCACTAAAATGAAATGAATTAAAAAAAAAAATCTTATTTTCTTTTGAATTGAAGATCTGTGGAAGACTCAGTGAGATTCCTAGTAGTTCTCCAGCAAGCAGATCCTCGTCGCCGTCGGCGATGATAACGCCCACGTCAGACAGCAAGGTAGTCGTCATCGCCATACATGGGGCAAGATCTTATTTTATAGAAATTTTTTATTTGTGTTTTCGGTAATGGGTTTTGTGTTTTGTGTTTTGTGTTTTGTTTTGTGTTTTTAATAATGGATTAGTGATTTTTTTTTTTTTTTAATAGAAATTTTGATTTGTGTTTTCGGTAATGGGTTTAGTCATTTTTGTTTTGTTCAGTCTTCTGTGATTTCGGTGATAAAGGAAGGGGTTCCAAATATGAGATTCTACCATTCTGGGTTTGGTTTGGTTTCTAGTAACAGGGAAATGAGTTTTTATTTATTTATTTATTTTATTTTTTCCGGTTAGAAAATCATCTGTTTGATACTTGTTTGTGTTTTTTTTTTACGTGGCTTTTTTTATTTGTTAAAATGCTGAGTAGCTTTTTCAAATACGAATTATTTTATAAGCCACATAAGGTTTAATTATGCCAATTGTGCAATCTCTTAGTCACATAAACATTTCTGTTTGTGAGTTAACAATAGAGACCAATTTAACTACAATTTGAAAATAATAAGGACTAAATTGACTGCTACCAAAATATAAGGACTAAATTAACCATAACTCCAAAATGGTGTTTCTTTCTATAAATAAATTATATTAAACTAGTCTCGTCACACATGTTTTGCATAGACTTTTTTTTTTTTTTTTTTTTTTTGTCTAGTGCACATGGTCATGAGGAAAATTTCAAAGTGGGTTGAGAATTTTTCTTTTTTAAATTTTGGATAAATTTTTTTTGAAGATATGGATTAATAGGAGAGTGTCCTATTTTGTAGGTATTTTACGTGGAGTTTGAGATGTATTTTTATCAGGTTCCTCAAGTTTTATTCCTATTAAATGTAAGGTCTAGGGGTACTTTTGAATCACATAAAAATTCAGTCCAAAGAGGAGAATTCTCTTATAGATAGTGTAGATTAAGAATTAAGTTAATTGTTGATTAATTTAAAATTATGATAATTTTAGTTCTAAATTACAATTTTATATGGGCTTAGTGCGGCTTTCTTCAGCAGGGGAGGGGTGGGGCAGCTCAATGTATTTGGCGGTCTAAGGGTACAATTTTAAGTGCAACATTTTTATATATTTAAATTTTAATTAAATAATATTCATTGAGCTTTTGATATCATGTTTTAAATTTAAAATGTACTTTTTCAAAATTTTTGAGATTCAATATTAGTAATTAAGAGAGATCTTGGTATGAAAATTTCTGAGGCAGATTCGACAATATGTCTGGTGGGTTAGAGGTTCAGTGGTGGTAGAAAAGAGGATGGGGGATTTTAGTAAGATAGGTTCCAAATTTCAACCTTTTTGGAATTGGGTATCAGGGAGGACTTATTGTGTGTGACAAGTTATATTCATTAATCAATTTATAAAATG